>NC_060270.1:89029486-89321986 GCF_021613505.1 Equus quagga
CGGCTTCCCTGGGGGCATCTCCCTCCAAGACTGTCAGGATGCTTATTTCACACAGACTCTTGCTCTTGGAGTCCCATGACATTCTTTGGCAGAACTTAAAATGACTCCAGCCCAGCAATCTCTCTGCCTGGCACGCATTTAGTTCACCAGAAATATGAATACATCTCTTGCCCCAATAAACTCTGAGATCCAAGCAAATCCCAAAATAGTCTTCTCTCTCCTGTTGCCAAAGTTTGCTTTTGCTGTTTTAGGTATGAGCCAGTACTCTGTGTCGTCCAACAGCAGGGGAAATGTTCTGTGGTTTCTGGGGGTCCCAAAAGCTCCCTTTCCTAGGTTTACCATAAGGGAAGACTCAATTGCCCTTTGAGAAGGGCTATGGAAACTCACAGAATGGCTAAGGCTCTCTGAAGAAATCTCTTCTCATTCACATGTGTTTTTTTTTTTTTTTTTATGTTCTGTTCCAAAAGAAGGATCTAATAATTGTGGAATCAGATCCTGTGTTTTTTTTCCCTTTACAAATTTTTTCTGTGGTAATTTTCTCACCTTCTGTTTTGTACTGATATTAGCATATATTTTGTGGGCACCATCCTTGAACCTAAGATTATAGGAGTTCAAGTTTTATAGTTTTTTACTCAATAAAACGTACTTCTAAATAATAAACGCAACTTTTAAAGTGTTCATGAAATATTTAGTCCACTTGAATCTTTCCAATAAATTCAAGGCAGCTGATCTCTCACGGGCTAAAACAGGTAAACTTCACAATTGGAAGACACCAAAGTCATCTCTGGAGAATTTTATTTCCTAGAATATTATAATTGTTCATTTCTAAATCTGTTTATATCCACTGTTCTGTAAGCTTTTTGAGGACAGGCACTATATTTTTTTAAAAATTTTTGCATCACATGGTTCAGCACTATACCTGTCATATAGTAAGTGTAACAAATAAATGTTGAAAAATGAACAGATGAAAATAAGTCACAAGTTTAGAGATGCAAAGATTCATTTCTTGGCTACGAACCAACTTGAAACATTCCGATGTAGCACAGCAGTAGAGTATCAGTGTTCAGGAGTAAGAATATTGGCATCTAAACCTAAATCTGCCATTTACTGGAACACAGAACGAACGTTGAAAAATTCCTAATGTCTTTTTTTATTTTCAGTAAATTCTCTTTACATTGTGGTTCTTCCACCACCAGAACCCTCCACACAGTTTGACCTGCTTACCTCAAAGATGGGAAGACACAAGAATACAGGGAAATCTGTCAACTTTTCATCTTAAGTTTCTTTGTAGACATCTGTTAATTTATAACACAGGGAACGGGACCAATAAAAAAGCACATTTTTTGGCTAGCAAGAGCTTAGTCAAAGACTGGAAAAAAAGATTTATTTCAGAATTATAAAATTTTAGTTTTGCACTAAAAATTGGAAAATAGAGTTTAAACTACAAACCATAGAGGAAAAGGAGAATACATAAGGATATAAGAGAATATTTCTGGGGACTATAGAAAGAGAAGACAATTTGACCAGATGCGAGGGAGGAAAAATTGGAGAGGGTAGGAGTAGAAATGAAGAGAGGAAGAGTGTCTGAGAAGGGCCACAACTCCTCACCCTCTGGGTCAAGTCCCGGAGATACGTGCCAGGAACCCCAGGGGGATTTGAAGGATGCTGGAGAAGCAGGAATATGGGCTGGCTTCCTGGGTTAAATCCTAGGAAGCCTGATGCCTCCTAGAGGCACAACGATGGTGGAGATCTCTAAATCTGAGACCCCTGAGGGAAGCCTAGCAGGATCCCACGTACTGCAATGTGGTGTGATGAAAGCACAGGCTCTGAGTCCCTGGAGACTCAGAGAGGAGACCCAGACTGGAGTAGGATTCCTGCAGAGGTCCTCACAGTTCCAGCATGGAAGACTCTGAGGGACCCGGAGGGAGGTGGGATTAACCACTGAGAGATATAAAGGAATCTCCGTTAACTCGGCAGCTACAGTGGAGACAGAAGCTTCTGCTCAAAGACTGTGGGACAACCAGCACATCCAGTGGAGACCTAACAAGGTTCCCTTTCACAATGCCAGAGTGATACCTCAGCCTTGCTGGAACTTAGATCACTCTGGGCAGAGAGGAAAAAATAACAGATGGGAAAGATGGGGAATCCTCAACTGAGTGGGTGCCACCCAGTTTTGAGCTGGAACTGACTCAGTTCCAGGATTAAGTTTTTTTTTTTTTTTGAGGAAGATTAGCCTTGAGCTAACATCCTCTGACAATCTTTCTCTTTTTGCTGAGGAAGATTGGCCCTGAGCTAACATTTGTGCCCATCTTTCTCTATTTTATATGTAGGACACCTGCCATAGCATGGCTTGATAAGCAGTGAATTGGTCCCTGCCTGGGATCTGAACCAGTGAACCCCAGGCCGCTGAACTGGAGTGTGCAAACTTAACCTTTATACCACTGGGCTGGTCCCCAAGATTAAGTTTTTTTGTTACTGCTATTTCCAAAGAATTACTTAGAAATTACTATTATTGTTTTTAAGCAGAATCTTGAGCTAAAGAAAAAATTTTAAAAACATGTAGAATTTCTACAATTATGGCATAATGTTGATTCCTTTGGTGAACTTTGAGCATCATGGTTTCTTTCCTAGATATTGTTATGAACAAACTAGTGGTGCATTACTGCACTAACATAAGAAAAAGATTACTAATATAAGACACAGAAAATCCTAACTTTAGTGTTTGAGACACTTATTGCTGTATCATGATAGAAGCAAGAAGTTGACTGTTTAACGATCAATGTGAGGAAATGCAATAATTAATAGATCCTTTAAACTCAAAATATATTGGAATGGACTTGGGGTGTCATGCTAAAGATGTATCTTCATCACTTAATAAGGACTAAGGGAGAAACATCTCAACATCATCTTAAGCAGCTTCCCCATCTACATCTCCTTCCTAGCAGTAGCCCCTGTTCTTTACTGATGGGTGACGAGGGGCCAAGGCAAAGGCTTTTCCAATGAAAATTAAACTCTTATGACTCAGGAAACTATAAAAAGGAAATAATACTAATTGCCTGATAGCCTATATCATTTTAGGAAACAATTGTACATTCCCTCCTCTCACCTGGCAGGATGATGTAAGGACATTAGGTAAATAGGTATCTAACTGACCATTGACAAAACCTGTGCCAGAGGACCAGCCACGTATAAACCCATGCTCAGTGCCCAACTCCATCCACTTTGCAGAGCAAAAAGAACTCTATTTCTATGGTCTGCACTGGCCTGCACGTGAGGATTTCATCCTTGAAGATTTCTCTATTCTTGCCCTTGGCAAGCTCATCCAGTCCCATCTTCAATTATCGCCTCTGTGGGAATGACTCCTGCGGCTACTGAATCATTGTACTTTTGTATTTATTTAAAATCTTGAGTTCTTCTGACGATCACCCCCTCCAGTCATGCCATCAGCTCCATCTTTTTGTCCTTCTCATCTATAGGCCTTCTGGGTCTCCTTGAGGACGTTATCAGTCAGTTTTCATCTATATCCTGACTTATATGGTCATCTTATGTGTCTTTACTGCCCAGTGTCACATCCTTTAATAACATTCACCTCTTGGTTAATCCAATCTTTAAGACAAGCCCACCGTTTAGAATAATTCCAAATCCTACTCTTAAACTACTGCCTTTAAAACTCCTGAGAGCAGGATCTGTGTTTAAACCTCTTTGTAGTCTCTGAAAGACTTTTTACAGGACTTTGAGTTTTGAATGAAACACCTCCCTCATCCCCAAACAGCATCTATCTTTTCTTTATTTTTACCTTCCATATATATTTTACTGCCACTTTTTCTCATCCCTTACTCTAGCATCTTTCAAACTGATTTCTCAAATGTTCTACTCTAAGTTTTTCATTTAAGCCTCTGCTTCTATTTAATTTGAGTCCTTATTCTAGGCTACTTATTCTATTCTGGAACCTTCAATTCAGTTGTTTCTGTTTTGTAAGAATTGTGCTCATAGCAATAGCATTATCCTTTGGCATTCTGTAACTGTCTGTGGATTTAATATTCATTTGGAGGAAGATTCATCCTTGCCTCATATATCAATACAAGAAAGGAAAGTTACGCCTGGAAAAAGTCCACTCTGCCCAACACTTCACTGTGCACATTTATGATGCCATTTAGTCCTTGTGAAAACCTTCCCAGATTAATATTATTATACCCATTTTAGAAGTGGAAACTGAGAAGTTAAGTGTTTTTCCAATAAATCCAGAAATTCTAAGTGATAGAATTAAAATTTGAGCCATGCTGCCTAAATAATTCTGTCCCCAAAGGTAAAATAATTTATTTGCTGTATCTCTGTGGAAATCAGAGCCCGGATATAAGTCTAGTTATAATGGGCGCCTTTTATCCGTCTCAGAACACCGTTATAAGGGAAGTATAAATATTCCTACTTCACACTCTAGGAAACAGAGGCACAGAGACATTGAGTAACCTGACAAAGCCATGCAGTCATGTAGATGCTTCAGTGTGAGCTTGTACTCATGTATTCAAGTTATGCTGCCTAAATGAAACATGTTAAATCACATAATTAAGTAAAGCACGGCATGTGAAAGGTGTAATTTTTGGTTTCCTGGATGTTCTGAGTAAAATCTCACAGGCCTACCAAAGAGGCTTCTATGAGCTGTTGCCTGTTGTGAGTGATTTATTCAGTGAAATTCCCTAGTGGACTAACACCGTGCGAGGAACAACCCTGGGCTTCATGCTGCCTCAGGTGCATTTTGATATTATTTATTTAGAACATTCAATGTTCTCTTTCCTCCATGGAGAGATCCAGCTTCACATTTTAAAAGAACCAGCAGCCCTACTCCATAGGCAGAGTTGGGAAATCTGTCTGACACTCTGTAAGGTACTATACACAAGAGATGAAACATCAGTCATATGACTTAAATGACCAGATCATCATCCAATGCGTCCACCAAGAAAGATCATCAGAGTCATCAGAATTTCTTCAAAATTCTTCCTTAAGACAAATAGTCTTGTTTCACAATTATAAGTCAATTTTGAAAAGTAAATGCACTAGGATGAGGTCCACAATCTGGATCAAATCTGTGATGTTCAACTTAAGAAAGCTGAAAACACACAGGGATAATCCCTGCTTTAAAATAGGGTGGAGGGGCCGGCCTGGTGGCACAGCGGTTAAGTTCCCACATTCCACTTCTTGGGGGCCGGGGTTCGCAGGTTTGGATCCCGGGTGCAGACATGACACCACTTGGCAAGCCATGTTGTGGTAGGTATCCCAGATATAAAGTAGAGGAAGATGGGCACGGATGTGAGCTCAGGGCCAGTCTTCCTCAGCAAAAAGAAGAGGATTGGCAGCAGTTAGTTCAGGGCTAATCTTCCTCCAAAAAAAAATAAATAAGATGGAGATTTAGGAGGCACAGAAGAAGAGCTAATGGTACCAAAGATTGAATTTGTTGACTTAATAATTTTTCTGAAAATAAGCCCAATTCCCAGATACTGAAAATAACCTTAGTCACCAACTTTTCCCTAAAGAAGTGACTTAAATTGACACCCACTTGCCAGGACCTAAAAGACACCAGACAGGAAATTTTGTAAATTATTCTTTCAGTCTAGAGGATTAACTTTCCCTCTTCCAGGTTTATAAGGGGGTGCGTGTGGGGGTGGTGAGTTTACATAGCTATAGGAATCTGCTTTAGAGAACCTACTTTGATAATAGAGGGGTAACTGAATGAAGGGTAGACTCCAGAAGAGATGTGAAATCATTGATAAATGTGGAGAAATCCAAGAAACATTTGTGTCCTGAGGATTTAAAAAAGTCATATTGTTCAATAATTTTAAGTGTCTTACAGATAATAATGAATGAATGAGAAAGTAAGAAAAATAATGCAAAGTGCCTAGTAAAATAAGAATTCACAGTTTATTCCAGAAAACTTTCAAAACTGGGTATATTTATCACTTTGTTTAAACAGGAGAAAAAGGCTTAAGTATTTGTAATACACCAAACGTTTCAGGGAAAGGGAAAATACCACATCAGTCAAGGAGACACAGGTAATTGTGTCCTCTGGTGAGCTGCAGCCCTTGAAAACTCATTTATGTTATCACTAAGGTGAAATGTAGGTTTTAGAGAATTGTAAATATCTATGTGTATGTAACACACATCCAATCAGAAAAAAGACCCAGTCCATGTGTGTGTGAGATGAATTATACTGATGTCTGTTATAAATCCCTAACATAGCTCATGAGATCAATTAAGATGTTCAAGCAGCTACAAAAAGGATGATTGAGGCAAATGGTAACATCAGGATGACCATATGGTAAGGGGAAACTAGAACTGTTTGGACGTAAAACGAGAGCCATCGGAATTCCAGTTACAATCATACACTACACAGTGAGGAGATAGCGGAATGAGGCAGCCAAGAAAAATACTAGATGAAGAACAGTTTGGGAAGTGGTAAAGACAAACAAGCTTGTGTTTCCAAGTCAATAAACAGGTGGTAGGAATAGAGGGTGACATCATCTGTGTCTGCTCTCTTTCCGTCCTCTAGACCAAGAGCCTCACGGTTTCCTGCAGGGCCAGGTATTTGTCAGAGAAGTAGCTCTTGGATTTTATAGGTAGTGAAAGAGGCTTTTGGGCAGTGTTTAGCCAAGTGAAAAAATATTTCTTAAATGAGACCATCCAAGGTTGTATTCCCCCTGCTTTTCTCAGGAATAAGCACATTATTTGTGTTGCTCTATGTATGATCTGGAGCAATTTCTCTCAAGGCTGCCCAGTGGGCTGTGCGACTACAAGTCATCATCACCACAGGACACAATGGCCTTTGGAAAACTTAGCTCACCTGGAAATGCATTATCAGGTGATAACAGCCTTGCCAGTTCATGTCACCCTGGTAGTAAGGTCTAAAAGGCTTTCATTTTTCAGGTTTTCTTCAAACTGCTAAACTGTGGTAGGCAATTTAGCCTAACTTTTCACAGCAGTCCTAAATCTATATTTACTAATGATTCCATCATGCATTGAAAGGAATACACTTTGAAAATCTTCATCAATTAAGGATATTGAAACATAAGAGCTTAACTCAGCCCTCTAGACGGAATGTGTCTTTTGGAAAATCCACTAATCTTTTTATTCACAAATAATGAAGCCACTCTGAATGTATTTGAGCTGTCTGAGGCTAAATGGAAATCTCAGACTGGGGAACACTTCATGATGAACTAAGAAAAAAAGTGATCTTCAAAAAATGCAGAGGCAGAAAGGCACTATGTTTAGAAACATGAGCTTTGAAGCAAGATCTGGAACTTACTCTCTATGTGACAAATAAGCAAATAACCTATCTGTACCTGGATTCCCACACCTTCAAAATACACATAGTAATTGAATCTATTTCATGGGTTGGTTGTGAGGATCAAATGATATAAAGCACACAATGTGCTTAATGCAATATTTGATATACAGGAAATATTCACTAAATATTATTTATTATTGGCATTATTATGAAAATGATGTAAGTGGGAAGAGAGAAGAGAGTTTGTTCACATCAAGTAGAAATATACAAGAAAGTCGGTGGTTCTCAAGTATTAATGTGCGTAAGGATCATCTAAGAAGATTATTAAGATGACTGGTCTTCAACTCCAGAGACTTTAAGCTGTTATTTTTTATGTGACACTCTCTGGTAATTGTTTTTTTTTGAGGAAGATTAGCCCTGAGCTAACTGCTGCCAGTCCTCCTCTTCTTGCTGAGATAGCCTGGCCCTGAGCTAACATCCGTGCCCATCTTCCTCTACTTTATATGGGGGGACACCTACCACAGCATGGCATGCCAAACGGTGCCACGTCCACACCCGGGATCCGCACCAGTGAACCCTGGGCCTCGGAGAAGCGGAAAGTGCACACTTAACCACTGCACCACTGGGCTGGCCCCCTCTGGTGGTTCTAATGCAGGTGGACCATCAATTATAGTTTGAGAAACATTGAAGTAAGACATTCCTTGCCAGATTACTAACAAACCTGATAACTATAATCACTACTGCCTAGTTTGGGAATACCTGGTTCTACTGGATGGCATGTATGCTTTCTCTGACACTCTTAAATATTAGCAGCAGTTTAAGTTGACGTCTAAAGTTGTAATTTTCTTCATAGAAATTACTTCATATCCTTTTTGAAACTATTTTCTGCAATTTTTCTATTCAATTATTTTGCATTATTTATCCAGCATCTCCTCCAGAGAGTGTCCCAGGTGCTGCAATTACTCTGATGAAGGCACATTGTCCCTGCCTATATGGAGCTTACAGTATAGGGAGAAAGTTAATTGAGTGAATGGAAAAATTAAAATATAATATTGCAAGAGCCAACCCTAATGGTCTAGTGGTTACAGTTGGGTGCTCTCATCACTTTAGTGGCCTGGGTTTCTTTCCCAGTCACAGAACCACACCGCCCATCTTTCAGTTGTCATGCTGTGGTGGTGGCTCACACAGAAGAGCTAAAAGGACTTACAACCAGGATATACAACCGTGCACTGGGGCTTTTGGGAGGGGAAAAAAGAGGAAGCTTGGCAACAGATGTTAGCTCAGGGCCAATTTTTCCTTGGGAAAAAAAAAAAATATATGTGTATATATATAGTATTACAAGAACTATAGAAATGTAAGCAAAGGATTGTTTGAAAAGAAATAGAGACACACCTAATCAGGGAACTGTATGAAGATCAGAGAGGCTGGAGAAAGTTGAGACCAGAAAATTATAGTGGAGGTATCAAGCAGTTTTTAGAGGTCCACATTTCAATTCAAGAAGCCCTTGTTAAGTTGCAATTTATTTTCAAATTATTATGCTAAGCAATAAGGGAAGTTAAAGAGAGTATGACTCAGTCCTTGTTCTAAATGTGCTTATATTTTAGTGAAAGATTTAAGTATGTCACAAATAATTACAGTTGAAGAAGAATATAACAAATTTTATAGTAAAGAATGGTTTCTCAATCTCAGTATTATTGACATTTTATTGTGAGGAGCTGATCCATGCTTGATAGGATGCTTAGCAGCATCCATGGCCTCTACCCACTAGTTTCCAGAAATCTTCTTCTCTTTACTTCCCTCTGAGTCATGACAATCAAAAATGTCTCCTGACGTTAAGAAATATCCTATGCGGAGCAAAATCATCCCTAGTGGAGAATTAGTTCATTAGAGATACAAAGTTCAGCATGAAATTAGAAAGGGCAAGATAAATTTCAATCAAGGTGTATCAGGGAAGGCTTTATAGGATGAGAGGAAGTTGAGCTGGACTTTTGAAAGGCAGACAGTGTGAAAGAAGATATCCCAAAGAGAAAAGCCAATGACTAAAGAATTGGCTGTATGAGAGAGATGCAGGAGTAGAGACGAAGTATATAGGATCACAGGAATTCTTACATTACAAGGTAAGAATGCTAGACTTCATTCTGAGGACATGCAAGATGCTTGAATGTTTTGGAGCAAAGAAGAACATGCTGTGGTCTGAGAAAGATAACTGTGATGGTAGTGTGCAGAATGCATTGGGAGAGACAGTGACAGAAGCTAGAAAAGACAGTCTGGAGGTTATTATAGTAATATGGACAAAAGATGATGTGGACTAACTCTGGATATCCATAAAGAAAATGGACAAGAAGAGATGGATCAAAGAAACACTACAGCAACCTAGGCGACTCTAATGAGAGGTGAGTAGAAGGGATAAGTTTCTGGCCTGGGAGACTTGGTAAAAGGTGATGTAACAAATGAAACAGGAGACACTCAAGGGAGAAACGTTGTCAATGTGGAGGTGGGAATGGAAGTGACAATTAATTCTGTTCTCGTGTCCATAGAACATCTGCAAAAATGTTCAACGAGCAATAGAAAGTCCAAACCAGAAGCTCAAGAGATGACAGCCTTCAAGCTTCAAAATATGGATTTGGCTCTTAGATGCTAAACTAGGGGGAGAGAAAAAGAAAATCTACACATACCAGGTTCCAAGTAGAGAATTTGCATTATTAGTACGTAAAAAGTGTGTGTTGAGAGGCCCAGCCCAGTGGCACAGTGGCTAAGTTCGCACGTTCTGCTTTGACGGCCTGAGGCTTGCAGGTTAGGATCCCGGATGTGGGCCTACACACCTCTTCTCAAGCCGTGTTGTGGCAGGCATTCCACATATAAAGTAAAGGAAGATGGGCAGGGATGTTAGCTCAGTGCCAGTCTTCCTCAGCAGAAAGGGGAGGATTGGCAGCAGATGTTAGCTCAGGGCTAATCTTCCTAAAAAAAAAAAAGAAACAGGGTGTGTTGAGGATGAGAAGGCTGAGAGATAGCAATCAAAAGGTCTGTAATAATAATCAGGATTATTAACTTCCTCATACAGCAACTCTCCATCAGAATTAAAATAATAAAGACTGTTTGAGAAATTCAGAAATAATTTATCATCCTCATTGTCTTATTTATAAGTTAGAACCTTTGTTTTTGTCTCAAAAAATTTCTTGAGTATCAAGTTTTGCATTATACAATTTATAAAAACTCTTTTCTGGTTTTCAGTTTTCAGAATCATTATATACACCAAGCACAAAAATGTGAAAAATGTAAAAAAACGTAAAACTATAAAGTTATCCACTTTGTGATTTAAACATTGTAAAACAACTGAGAGGAGTTGAGATAAAGGAGGGAGAGGATGAGCTGGAGCAAAACACAGGGATGCTAATTCCCTCATTTTATACAGCGAGTAATTCAGGAGATAGCATCCACAATTTTAAAAACTGTTTAAATGTATCTCTTGACGTTATAAAAGGACATCTTCCAATACAAGATGACAAAACAGATATATTTGCTTCCCATCTTTCAAATCACCCCCAGTGAAACTCAAGTACTAAAGAGCAAAAATAGGATAACCTCATGACTGTAAAGAGAACTGGTAAGAGGTATTCATAAGTAGACGAGAGTTTTCAGTTTATTCTTAGACAAGCTAAAATGTGTAAATCAGAGGAAGCCACAACCCAGAAAATACTCTGACAAGAGTTTACATTTCTGTCAGAACCCCAGAGGGGCTTCAAGCACAGAGTTCATAGATATGATGAAGAACAGGAGTGAAAAGTGGAGCTGAAAAGAGGAACAGTTTAAGATCTACATATGGGAAAATTAGTATCCTCTTAGTTTCTTGTCGCTATGCACAGATGGAAGCAGGTTGGTATCAGTCTGCAGGTAAATCATAAATGAATCAGTATATAAGTAAATTTATCATTTTAGTGTCAGTGCTGCTTCCCCAAGTGTAAAGCTTTCTTCAACTTGGAATATAGGGGCTCCAGTCTGAAAGCCAGCTCCTTGCTTACTCAACTCCAAGCAAAGTCTGAGACTCACACTCCATTCCAGGCATACTTCCCAACTTGTGAGAGAGGACTACTACAGAATTTATTTACTTGCAACATGGTAGAGGAAACTCACATCAGCTATCCAGTCCTTAGATCTTAAATACAAATGTACTGCCGAGAATTTTCAGATACCTGGAAAAATCCTGCAAAATGGAGAACATAAAGATATATAAGCAGAAAAACTGAACTTTGACGAATAAAAATTCATTCTGGAAGCAGAAGACAAAAAAGAACTTGAAAAAAATACCTTTGAGGACTATAATAAGGGAGTTTTAAGAAAATATCATACCCATAGAGAAAAAGAACACCAAAAAAGGCATAATCATTGAGCAGAAGAAGCTCTTTCCAAGAGCTAAAGGCTATGTCTCCAATTTGGAAAGGTGCATCACATGCCCACCAAAATATGAAAGAAGAGATCCATATTAGACTTATTGTCACATAGAAGAGACAAGACTTTAATTTCAAGGAAAAAAAATCAGAAACAACATCACCTTTTCAATCACAACTTTGGATTCTAAGGGATTATAAAGCAAATTCTATAAAATGTTAAAGGAAAATGAATTTAAACATAACATTTGGTACCCTGTAAAACATCATATTTTTGTAAAGAAACAATCAATCAGGATGTTTTTAGGCATGTGAAGACTTTCCTTCCAAGTAATTTTAAAAGTTTGTTGAAACTGTATTTCATCAGAGAAAGAGAATATATTGAGACATAGGAAAGGTGATCTGGGGAAGAGGAGAATCCCACCATGTGAAGTGTGTATCAGGCCGAGAGAAAAAAATAGTCCAGATTGAACCAAGGGAACTGAAAAATTAGTGTGGAAAGATTTCAGATAAAAAGAGTGTATGCAATATATGGAATAAGTGAGAAGTTCAAAATTCACAAGGATAAGACAAAAGTTAAAGATAAAAGATATGATAAAAGCTATTGTCATCCCACTCAGAAAAAATGGGAATTTTAAAGAAAAAAGATCTATGTAAGAAACAAAGAAAATCATGGTTCAAATATAAAGCAAAATAATATATGGTAAGATTCAAGCCATTAGTGAAGTGTAAGAAAAGGGAATCCACTTGACTCAGTAATACTGATACCATGTACATTCTCTTTGGAGGGGAAATGAAGCTACAAAAGTAGACATATACTTCTCACTACTTCGCCCAACAAAGAACAGTATATACAGTGTCAAAATAATTTAAGTACTACTTAGTGGTTTCAAATTTTGATCAATCTTTGCACAAAGCACAAATGACCTAGTTGTGTTCTGTGTAACAGAACTTAAATGCTGGAATCATAAAAGAAGATGTGTTCAGCTGACCAAGAAAGTGATATACGTGAAATATCTGGTTTAACCCTAATGAGTATTTGGGACTTCTGGAATATTTTATTACAGTAGAAATATAACTCTTATATGAACCCTATCATTCTTATTGATATCAAAATTAAGCCAAATAAAATTTTAAGTAACTGACCTCTAGGTGTCTCAAAGGCAAAAGATAAAATAAGCAATTAATAAAAGCATATATATAGCATGAGCTTATCTGTTAACATGATTGTTAATTAATCTCTATGCAAAGCATGTGTATATTATGTGGTAGATGCGTAAGGCTCATACATCCTATTAAGTATATGTACAAATGGCAATGTTTAGGTTTATATTTTAATAAGCACATTTATCACATTTTAATTTCCAATCTATCCATGCTATAATGCTGGGATAGAACAGATTTTACAGGTGAAAACACACGTTTTTCAATATATAGATATATAATGTGGCACTCATATTACACCTTACATTCTCTATATGTTGCAGAGGGAAGCATAGGATGTAACATACTCCACTCAAGATTTGGAGTGAAATAAAACTAAGTATGAATCCTGATTACACAGCCACCTAGCTTATAGACTTAAGCAAGCCTTTTCTCGGCTTTAATTTTCTCATCTGTAAAATAAGGATAATAACACCTATCTTGAAAGGGCATTGTAGAAATCAGAGAAAATACATACAAACAGCTGAACATATAATTGTCATTCTTTAAATCATATCTATTGTTACCTTTATTATTAACAATGCATATTTATCAATATTCTGTTGACATCATGAAAATATGCTGAAGCTTATGTTGCTAATGGTTTTACTTTTAATTTTTTTTAATATTCATGTTAGTCTGAAATAGACATAAAGCACATGAATAATACATGTAGTAAAATTATCACTAGGAATCTTAATTTTATAAATGGAACACACCCATATGTACAAAATCTACGAATTTTTATATGATTATTAAACTGAGGCTTGTTGAGATCACTGCAAGTTGCTCTCATAAAAAATGGAGATAAAGCCAAAAATAAGTCCTGATAGTAAACTAGTATTGCCTCTGTCTAGCAATAAGAATTGGAGATCAAGAAAAACCCAAGAATTGTTGTCAATACTAAGCAAAACCTTCCTCTTAGTATAATATTATTGAAATGTCAGACCTCCCAGAGCTGATCGTGTTGATTTCTACTACTTTCTGTACCCTATTTCTTAAGACAAAACAAAACAAAAAATTGCCTTCTATTACATTCTAATTAAAGATACAAAGTGGAAAATCTGAAAATGAGTTATCACTACCCAATTTCTTATCCACAATTGCCAGTCATAAGAGATTGGCAGAGTTAAATGGCCCCTAATGCTCCATTTTCCCATAGAGTCCTGGAGAAGACAGCACAGGAATCATGCAGGTGGCAGCATCACTGGAGGCCCTCGTGGTGGTGTAGATCTGAAAACTGAATCATTAGCATTGTTGTAAATGTCACTTGTCAGACTCTCAATGTCATCTGAGACTGTATTCCTGCTTTTTGCTAGATCTGCCATTGCCACCGGGGTTGTGAGCACTGCATTGTTTAAGTATTCATCACAAGGGTCGCTCTTCTTTGATGGTGTTGGAAAGAGAACATGGCCAACATATCTCAATGCAAGCCACTTGGTATGTAGGGTGGGTAGAATTGCAGGAACCCGATAGCCTTGGTGCATGCCACACTGACTGGATAAGAACATTGCATGTACACATAGTTTACATCTATTTGTTCTGCTTCATTTGACAGTTACCTTAATTGTAGACTTTGATATCAAATTTTTTCTACATACTAATATTATATACCAGGGATTAGAAATAAATTGATTTTATTGGAGCACACAATTTTTTAGATGGATACCTTAGCAACTATCTTGTAGACTGCCTTCATTCATTTTTTCTTGTTACTTGAAAGGATACTGGACTTTTACCAAGTTATAAGTGACAGATCTTTTGTAAATGATATTGAAAGAATTAATAACTAAGCTCCAAATGTCTATTTATAGGAAATAGAAAATGATAGTTTGATTTGTAAGACAAATCACCAAAATACTTAGCCATTAATCTTCACAATTTTAATTATACTTAAGGCAACACATGCTAAAATACTTTGTTCATACAAGGTGCTCAGTAAATATTGGAGAAGGAACCATTCTCATCTATGTATATATTTACGTGGGCACCTATCTATCTATTTATCCCTCTATCTCAGATTATACATGAATATTATATGACGTATAATTATATGTATAATTGTATATAATATATAGTATGTAATGTATATGTGTCAAGTAGTTATTTCAAGGTTTTTTCCTATCTGATGTCAACTTTCAAATTAAAAGCTAATCACAACAATAGCAAAACTAACTTAGTTTTAGATAAGTACATGCAAATTTATAAATCCTCAGAAACTTGAATATAAAGAATCTATTATTTAGCTGATTTTTTCCATTTCTATCTATCCTGCTTAACACAGTGGTGGCAAGACCAATGTGGCTAAAAGAAAATTGAATGTGAACTTACCCAAATTAAAAGGAAAATGACAGTTATATTAAGTAGTTCCTGTCATTACTGCACCCTATGTTTTAAAGCACCTCTTTTTTCTGATGACATCTCTTCCATCCTGAATTTTAAATATCTAATGCAGTCCTGACTGCCACAAAATCTACCTTATCTCACGTAATAGTGTCTCTCAAGTACAGATTTGGAAAGGCATGTTAAAGGGAGAGATTTGGTACTTACATAGATAGACATATCTGGACTCAAGGAACAAACTCTAATGATAGAAAGATATTGTGACTGGAGGATAGAGATAAAGATCTACGTCACTCCAGAAGATATCATAGAGAATGAATTTACCTGCATTTATATTCATCTTGCCTATTCCTGAAATATTGGTTTGGATAAAAAATATAATATTCAGGAAGGGGCACTGAAACACCATTAGACTCAAAAACAATGCTTTCTAACTTTAGGCAATCTAGTGGAAGATCTCATTTTCATGAGTATTATAAACTGACCCATTTCTGAGTTGGTTTAAACAAAATTATTTTCACACTCCCTGTCTGAAGGCTTGTTCATTCTATTTCGTGTGTGTGCAACAACTTTTGTCTTCCCCAGTAATGCCATCTTTATTGTCTTTTGACCATGTACAGCCATCTTTCCAAGAAAGCCTTCCCCAATGACGTTCCTTTAGCACAATGGATCAGCACAGAGACTTTGGAGTTAGGGCTCCTAGTTCTGCTATGGTGAAGTAGGAGAAATCACTCAAATTCTCTGAGACTCTAGAATTCTATAAAATGAGATGATAATCACTAAGGGGGCTTTGAGATATGTAAAGCAAATAGTTCAGCAGCAAACCCTCAATGAATGGCAGCATAACCTAGCACTAGTGGAGTGCTACCTATGTTCTAGAAAGACTACAATAATTTCACGTCTTCCCAATAAACCTGCGAGATAGTAGGATTATAATAGTCCAGATGAGAAATGTAAGACCAAAATTGTCCCCAAATTGTCCCTAATGGTCCCATATAGAGCCAGGATTTAAAACCCTACTTTTCCAATTTTATCTTTCCGTTAAACTACAACTATCTCTAACCTATTCTACAATTCATTCTCTGACCAAAATCTACACCTAAACAGGATTGTGTTACACTGTAAC
The DNA here is from genome assembly GCF_021613505.1 of Equus quagga. Classification (NCBI taxonomy): domain Eukaryota; kingdom Metazoa; phylum Chordata; class Mammalia; order Perissodactyla; family Equidae; genus Equus; species Equus quagga. The sequence goes on from NC_060270.1 coordinate 89,045,820, forward strand.
TTAGTGCTCCTAGTAGGTATATAGTATTTGTCTATACACAATAGGAGAAGAAGCAAACAATATATAAGGGTAATTTTTCATTTGTTTAGCTATTTCAAAGCCAGTACCCTGGAGGTGGCTGAAAAAAATCTCACTTGAGTCCTTGTTGATTCTGTGTAATATTATTTATTTTTTTGGAGGAAGATTGGCCCTAAGCTAACATCTGCCACCAATCCTCCTCTTTTTTGCTAAGGAAGATTGGCCCTGAGCTAACATCCGTGCTCATCTTCCTCCACTTTATATGTGGAACCCCTGCCACAGCATGTCTTTCTAAGTGGTGCATAGGTCCACTTCCAGGATCTGAACTGGCGAACCCCAGGCCGATGAAGTAGAACGTGGGAAATTGACTGTTGCGCCATGAGGCCAGCCCCCATGCGTTTTTTAAATAATTTATTTTAATCCAAATACAACTCAATTGGTGATCTGATATTTATTAATGCTCAAATTTGAAGCCTAATCATCAAATTATTTCATCAAACCAATGCTACTTTTTAAAAATAACTTCTTATTGAAGTACAACTACAGTAAGTTGCACATATGTAAAATATAAAGGATACCATTTGATGATTGACTTGTGTATACAACCATGAAACAATCACAACAATCAAGATTATAAATATTTCCATCACTCCCAATAGTCTCCTCAAGCTCCTTTGCAATCCATCCCTTTCTCCAATTGTGACCTGCTTCTGTCACTGCAAAGTAGTTTTCATGTTCTAAGCCTTCATGGAGAAGGAAGTATACGTTAGCTGCCTCTTTTTCGCTTGGCTTTTCACATGCCACATACTGATTTTGAAATTATTCAAGGGGTGATGTGTATCAATAGATTTTTTTTTCCTTCTTATTGTAGAGTAGCCTTCTTGGACAGAAATATCACAATTTGTTTATCCGCTTACCAGTTGATGGATATTAGGGTTGTCTCTAGATTTGGGCTATTATAAATAGAGCTGCTATGAATATCCAAGTACAAGACGTTGTGTAGATGTAGTTTTGTTTCTGGTTCTCTCGGACAAATGCTGAGAAGTCGGAGGGTCAGGAAATATGGTACTTGCACGTTTAACTGTTTTGTTTTCCAAAAGGGTTGTAATATTTTACATTCCCTCCACCAGTGTACAATAATTCTAATTGCTTTGTATTCCCCTCAAAAGTTGGTATAGTGAGAATGTTTAACTTTAGCCATCTAGTGAGTGTCTGGCAGTATCTCATTGTGATTGATGTTTGTATTTCCCTAATGGCCCTTGATGCAGAACATCTTCTCACGTGCTTACTGCCTATTGGTAAATCTTCCTTTGTCCAGTATCCATTCAAGTATTTTTGTCCATTTTCTTATTTAATTGCTTGTCTTCTTAAAATTAGGCTGTATGGACCGTCTCCAGGGCCAAGTGGTTAAGTCTGTGTGCTCCGCTTTGGCGGCCCAGGGTTTCACCAGTTTGGACCCTGGGGTGGACCTAGTACTGCTCATCAAGCCAGGCTGAGGCAGTGTCCCACACAGCAGAACTAGAAGAACCTGCAACTAGACTATACAGCTATGTACTGGGGGCTTTGGGGAGAAGAAAAAACCGAGGAAGATTGGCAACAGATGTTAGCTCAGGGCCAATCTTTAAAAATAAATAAATAAATAGGCTGTATTTTTTATATTTTATAGACAAAAACATGTTACAAATATTTTCTCTGAGTCTGTCACTTGCATTTTTATTTTCTTCACAGTGTTTTTGAAGTGCAAGTTTTTATTAAGTACGACGACGTCAATGGCGAAAAATCAGGAAGCATGTAGTTTAAATGAATTGTCTGGGGCCACCCCGTGGCCAAGTGGTTAAGTTCAAACGCTCCACTTCAGTGGCCCAGGGTTTCGCTGGTTCGGATCCTGGGCACGGACATGGCACCACTCATCAGGCCACGCTGAGGTGGCATCCCACATAGCACAACCAGAGGCACTTACACCTCCAAGCCAATGGACCCACACCTAAAATTGAGCTTGGATATTGAGACTGATGACGAGTATAAAATAGTTTATTACTTACATAATTGAGGTCTCTGGGGAGAGCAGAATGGAGTCTCAAGCAGACCTAAAATGTTTTGAGAGACCAAGGAAAGGAGAGTGGTCTGGGTTTTTATTGTGATTAGGAGATGAGACTGAGGTGAGAGTTCCCACAGGTGAGCAGGGCTTTCAGTGATTTCGGTCTCCCCCTGGTGCCAAAGGAGGGAGTCGCCAAGCTTTCTGATGAGCTTGCCCAAATGTGGGGCACAAGGAGACGAGGGAGGGGTGAGGCTTAAAAGCCGTCAGCAAACACAAAATATATGGTGCCCGATTCCTTATTGCATGGTGTTAAAATTCTCTTCTGCAATTGTGCAATTGATTATTTCTCCACTTAATTCTCTCAATTTTTGCTTAATATGTCTCTATTTTTAGGCACATAAGTATTGGTAATTTTTACGTCTTCTAGATAATAAAATGTGCTGTTTATCTCTCTTAGTACTCTTTGTGTGAAATCTATTTGATCTGATATTAAAATATTGTTTTCTTGTGCTTTCTGTTTGTTTACATGGTATATTTTTTTCTGTCCACTTTATTTCAACTTTTGGTTGTCTTTACATTTAAAATACATCTCTTGTAGACCACATATAGTGGAGTCTTACTTTTTCTACAACCTATTCACCCTGCTTTATAATTGCACTATTTAGACAATATGTAATGTAATTAATGGATTTTGAAATATGTTTACTATTTTATTTGTTTTATGTTTTTTCCATCTGCTTTTTTGTTCCTCTGATCTCTTCTTCTTTCTTTTAGATTATTTAAATATTTTTAATGTTTCAGTTTAATTCAAATATTGACATTTTGGCTCTATCTCCTTCTAATTTGTGTGTGTGTGTGTGTGTGTGTGTGCATGGGTGCATCCGAGAGAGAGATTGCCCCAAGGATCAAAATATACATGCATTACCTTTCATAGTCTACTTGGAGAGCCAACATTGGACAATCTCACATAAATTGTAGAAACTCTGAAATTATATCGGAACCTCTACCTCCCTTCCCATTGATCTTTATGTTACTGCTGTCAAATATGCAACATTTACATAAACTGAAAACCTCACTAAGAAATGTTACAATTTTTGCTTTAAATAGTCATACATATTTTTATAGAACTTGAGAGGTTAAAAACTAGTGTTTTGTATTTACTCAACTCTTCACCATTTTAGCTGTTCTTCATTCCTGAAGATTCAGATTTTCCTCTGGTATCATTTCCCTTCGACTTGAAGAACTTCCTTTAGCATTTCTTACTGAACATGTCTAATGGCCACTGTCTTCATTTTGTTTTCACTCCTGAAGTGTATTTGTAATGGGAATAAACTGCGGATTGACAGTAATTTTATTTACAATTTTAAGATATTTTTCTACTATCATCTGACCTCCACTGTTTCTGATGACAAACCCAGGATCATATGAATCATTGTTCCCCTGGATGTAATATGCCATTTTTCTCTGGCTGTTTTCAATATTTTCCCATTGTCTTTGATTGTCAGCCACATCATTATCTGTATGTAGGCACAGTTTTCTTTGAGTTTATCATGTTGGGAATTCTTTGAGCTTTTTTAATTTATAAATTTAAGGCTTCCAAAAATCTTGGGACATTTTCATCATTTGTTTCTTCAGATATTTCTTCTGCCTTACTCTTACTGTTCTCAGAGTTCCTTCTGGAACTCCACAAATATATTTGCTAGACATTTTGATATTCTCTCACAGGCCCTTGAGGCTACTTTCAATTAAATATTTTTTCTCTCTGCTTTTTAGATATGATCATTTTTACCAATCTATCTTCAGTTTCCTCATTTCTCTGCCAGCTTCATTCTGTATGTAGTTTCCTATTTCAGATGTTTTATTTTTCAATTCTAAAATTCCCATTTGATTTATTTTTATAGTTTTTATTTTTGTGCTGAATATGTTTATCCTTTCACTCATTTTAAGGATGTCTTTCCTTTACCTCATGAAGTATACTTTCAATAGCTGTTGTAAAAACTCTTGTCTCATCACTCACTTTTGAATCATCTTTTACTATTCTTTGCAAGGCAGGTACTATTGACTTGTATTCTGGACATTGCAAATGTTATGTCATGCAGACTCTGAGTCTCGTTATAATCCTCTAGAGATTGTAGATATTTTTATTTTAGCCACATAATCAGTCTGGTTGTATTCAGACTGTAAATTCAGTCGCTTCCCCCTGAACTATTTCAGTTCAAGTTTAAATTCTACTCGCTAAGTCTTTGCTATGCTGATTTGGGCCTGTCCACGCATTCACAGTTCAGGGTCATTCTGAGTCCTATGGAAGTGACTCAAATCTCAGCTCAATTCTCAAAGCCTTTATGATACATGTTTAGGACTGTTCCACACATGCATAGCTCATGGGCTAAGTTGAGAATTGTGTGTGGTCATACCAGAATTAGGATTAGCATATCTGCTTCTCTGGATCTTATACCTAGGGGAGTCACCAATACCTTCTGGTCCACAGGGGCCCCTCTTCCTGCTTCTATTTTCAATGGTTTTTTTTGAGTTTTAGTCATGGGTAAAAAGAAAAATAGGGGGAGACTCATTTTCTTCTTCAAATTTTCTCTCTCATCCAAAGTTTCACATTTTTGTTTACTTATTGGTATCTGTAGGTAGTTGTTGTAAATTTTTTAAAACAATTTGCCTAAAGATTTCTTTTGTTGTCAATGAAATAGATGAGCTATAGTGGACTTACTCCATTAAGCCAAAAATGGATCTCTTCAATGTTACTTTTGATATAAATAATTAGTAAATATAACATTTGCTTAAGATTATGCATGTTATTTTGTGATTTTGAGAGTTATAGCTCTGTAAATATTATAGAATAAAAGAATTATATTCATCATTTCATTTAGCTGAAAAAATTAACAACTTCAAATCCTCTATCCTATCCAAATTGCTCCTTCCGGATGGCTGTCTTGTTTCATTTTAATTTTCTCTTTTGATATCAACGGGGCTATTCCATGCAAAAGGAAGTGATATGTGCCTCAAAATGTCTAGCTTTCATGGAAGTTAGTAACAGTGAGTTTATCCTATATACTTCAGCGGTTGTGCATTCTCGAGAAAGTCTTACTACTCTAAATGTAGTAAGACTACATTTTTGCTTTTCTTAGAAACAGGTTCTACCTAGATACACCAAATGGGAATTCATTTCTAGGTATCTAGGTTTATGGAGGCATTCAACTGAAACCACTGCAAAACAGAAAACACACACACACAAAACGGCCATTCTCGGTGACAGTTAAGGTAGGATAAAGATCCTGAAAGATCTCAAATAGAAAGATATCAGATTTCTTCCTTTTTAAAGAAAATTGTTTCTTTTACACATATGCACATATCTGTGATGCTTGGGGCCATCAAAACCTCAGCTTCTTGTTTGAAGGTTAATTTTAATAAGGCCCTGTGGGTACCTGGCCCCATGTCAATTTGCATGGCTGAATAAATCTTCCTATACACATCTCTTGATAAATAATTTCAGGGTTTCTCAGCCTGTATAGTCATAATAATTAACCTAAAATTTCTACTGTCTCATAATTCCATATTAGCTAAGGGGACAGGGAAACATCTGGACCCCATCATCTATAAAATAACTCTTCATATGATGAAATTTCTATTGTTTTCCTCAAACCATTTCTTCTCCAGATTAAGCAATGTCAGTTTCTTTCTTCATGGTCCCAATTTTCCAATACTTTTCTCATATTCATTTTTTCCACTGCTGGATCCCTCTTATTGATTGTTGAAGCACCCTATTGTTCAGCATTTGTGTAATTCTGACACAATTTTAGTCCTTCAAATCGGCCCTAGCTAATGCTTCACATATTCTGAATTTTGTTTATCTCTAGTTTTTACAGGTTATTTTCCTGTTTGTATACCCACTAACATGTTCATGTCCCCTTTTCTTTTTCTCAGGAGAACTACACTGCTGTTTAAAATATTATTATAGGATCAAAGTTAACTTATGACTAAAAAGAAAGACGGAAAGGAGTAGTCATTTTAGGAAATAGCTACACTTGCAGTAGTTTCATTAAATGTTTGCTAAGCTGACTGAAATGCATGACTTACGAATATATGCCTTGAATTCTCTTCTCTCTCTGTAAGGAAACTTGAATTTAGCAGGAGTTCTTCTTATAGAGATCTACTATGAGGAGGAAATGAGAATTAAGTTGTTTATAAGAAGTTATTAAATAGATATAGTTTAAGAACAGCTATTCACAGTAAATATAAAAAAAATTCTGGATGGCTACACATTCTGGCTCACAGCGGTGCTGAAACATACGCAAAGATTGGGGAGAAGTGAGGCTGTTAACCCTACAATGCAGGATGAAAGAATACCTTTTGCCCGAAACATATACACAATTGTGGCAAAGCTTTTACACAAACATCTGCCTTAGAACTCTATTTCACTTTAATTTGAAGGCATAGCCTAAAATGAAATTCAGTGTCAACAGGGCTAATACATCCATGAAAGTCCAATATTAATAATTGAAACTTTACAGCCTCAAGGATGCCTTAATCAGGAAAATAAAAACACTTCAACAATCTAAGAATCTTTAAATCTACAAAAACCTGGACTGCCATCTTAATCGATCTCTTCCAAGAAGGGGGAAAGAAAATAGCCTAAGTATGAGTCAAGTTGAAATGTCAGTCCAGACTTGGTTTTAACCGTAAGTTGCTAATTTTAATTAGACAGAGACAATTTCATTACGTCATTTTGTCTATGTTATTTTCCTTCACAATTATATTCTGTACCTTCATTGAACAAATCAATGCAATATGATGCATCACGAAAAAATCTGTTCTGAATTATAGGAACATGAGGAATAGTCCCACAATTGGAAAACTTCTATGTTTCTTCCATTCAGAAATAGAAATTGATAGAGATAATTCTACAGTTTTTTAATTAATTAATTCATCACAACAATGACTTCAGGCTACTAATTATTTGACTACAGGATAATTTCATATGCTATTTAGATTCAAAATCAACCAAAATAAATACATGCAAAAGATAAATAAATTCTTATTGATCATAATCAGTTGGTGAGATCCTTCAAGGCAGGGGTTATATATTTTCACTGCTGCATTTCCAGTATCTACTGTGGTGCCTGGGACAATGTAGAAGATGCGATATAAATAATTATTAAGTAAATGCGTAACAATGGCGATATTTTCTACTGTAAAAAGTAAAGATATTTTGAATTTAGAGTTAAATCTAAAAGCAGGAATATGACATAGAAAAAAAGACTATGAATATATTTAAAGCCTCTTTCAAAATAATTTTTCTTCCTACAGAGTAGTTCTTAGTTACTTTTTATAGTACAATTTGAACTCAGCCTGACAGTTGTAGCTCTCACTGTATTTACCCATCCTGATTAATTTATAATGTAGCACAACTTTGACACAAATGTAGTGAGGATAAATGACAACAGGGACCCAAAGAATCCAACTGAATGGAGAAGTTATTCCCATGGGAGGACCTTTCTTTCAGTCCCTCTTTATTTTCCTCCTCACTGCCACCTCTGTACTTAGAGGCTACCTTTTATGTATATGACAAACTCAAACTGTGCAGCCAAAAAATCACTTACTGCAATTCTTTTGCATTCTCAAGCAGCTCCACAAAGAGGTCTCCAAGAAAAGACTTCTACATCAGTTTCACTTGGCACTGAACTTTTTTGAGAAAGACAGAGGAGGGGAAATTCTAAGTAATAAAGAACTACAAAGTTGAAAACTACCATTTTTCTTTCTTTAGAAGTCTTCAACCCTGTGGGAGAACATCACTGACACCTTCAAACAGAATGCTTCTAGCAATAGAAGACACTAGAATCTTCAAAATTCTTTTAATTGTGTTTATATCTCATTATTAACCTGATTAAAACTCTAAAACAAGTTCTTCCTGGACCTCCTACTTCATGGAGCGGACTAATGATTTCTTGATAGTTGTAGATATTGCTGACCCTAGCCTAGGGCTAGAAAGAAAGAATTGTACATAAATTGTTACTGAATAAACAGACATGGATTTATCTTTAAAGAAGCTCATGGAGGGAAAAGAGAAGTAGGAATTTTTGTGATTCTAGTACTCTTTAGACTCATGAAAGAAAGGAAAAATGTGTCAACCAGGAGGAAATCGTGTAACTCGAGTCTCTCTTCCGCATAGCTTTCTCCTCTATTATCCCAAGATTTCTGCTTTCATAACCTGTTAGAACCAAAGGTAAGGTGAGGATTCTCATGATAGGGGCAAAATATGATAAAGCTTCCTAAGAACCTACCTTTTCATGTCACTTATTTGGGAAGTCTCCTTATTGCTGAGTTAGTCAATACCCATTTTTTCTTCTAAGATGTTGCTGTACTTGTGATGAAGTGTTCTTGAATTATATTTTACAGTGTGGAATATTGATACCATAACTGATAACTCTCTAACTTGTCTGAGCCATATCTTTAACTAGTACCTGCATCCAAACAGAAAATCACGTGAAACTCCCAAACATTACATGCTTCTATCTACCTTTGCTGTCGATTTCCTATCTCCCCGAGGAACATAAAGAAATGATGATAGCATGAGATGATCTAATTCTGACTTTCCAGCCAGTGATTCAGGATTTTAGGAAGACATTCCTCCTTACCCTGATTACTACTCTCCATAGCCAGCAAGTCATACAAGCCAGAAGTATGAGAGCAATGTTCTAAAACTACTATGAGTTGACATTATGGAGTGCTTGCTGTATACCAGGCTCTTTGCTAAATACTTTATGTTAATTTTCTCATTCAACAACAGGGAGACCTTACTACAGTCTAACAAGGTCTACACTGGATTTTCCCCCATTTTACTCACGACATCACTGAGGCTGAGAGAGGTTGAATGATTGTTGATGTCACAAAGTTAGTGTCAGAGCCAGTTTCAGACACAGGCCTGTGTGATTCCAGAGCATACACTCTTCTAAATACCGCACTTGCGTCTTCTCCCTCCCCTTCCCCTTCACAATGCTGCCACTTCAGTTGGTCCCCTGCACTTTATTTTTTCCTTGATTGTTGCAATGATCTCCCAATTTGCTCTTCTCTCACTGTCTCTACTTCTTTACAGACCCAAGCCATCCTCCCTGTTTGATGATCTTTCTAACCTACAAACACAATCAATTCACTCTCCTTCTTAAAATCCCTTTGTGAATCGCTGTCACCCACAGAATAAATGTCAAATCCTTAGCATCCTATGTATTCAATAATGTTCTGAATCCTTCAATGGCCAGCATTTCTGAGAAATGTTGCTGCTGGTGGTCCCTTAGCCATGGTCTCTTAAATTTGTGCTATGGGTATCTGATGAACACACTTGTCTACTGGCAGGAACATGACATGAGCAGCAGATGGCCTGAGATCTCTGCTCTCTGGGAGCACTTGATGTTGCAGATAGAGTTCTAACCAATCCAGGTACTTTCTTTTTCTTGACAAGTTTTAACATAGGAGACACAGAGAGAGATGCAGACAAGTGAGTGGGATTGAGATCTACAGACCTATGTAGAAGGCATTTAGCAGAAGCCAGCAAATATAAGGGAGTATATCACAAGCAAAGGGAAGCTATGAGCATGAAGGAGAATATAATCAGCAGTTGCTTGCTAGCAGACAAAATGCAAAGGCAAAGAGAAACTAAATCCTAAGAGAATAGCAGGGTATTAAGTTGGCTTTCATATTTTGAATGACATTCCACTTCTTTTGAGTCCTGATATGGATCTGGTTGAGACGGTTTCCCATGCTCTCTGACTTATATCCATTTTTTATTCCTTAATGTAATTTTAGTATAAATCCCAATTGCCTAATATTTTTGCTTTGATATTCTCACTTTCGTTAACAATTGGACCCATGCCTACCTGTCCTGACTCAACCACTGCTACTTTTTTCAGACATCCATGGTCCACTCAGACCTTGAGAATTTCCCCAAACACACTGTGTTCTTTCATGAGCAAAAAAGTTCTGTTTAACTGCCCATTTCACTACTGCCTTTCATCTTTGAAAAACTTTTCAAACATTTCTTCCTCCTCTTGTTATGCCTTGACACACTCAGGTGTTCTTACTGTTATGCACCAGAGATACACCTGACATTGCCTCTAGATTCTGAACACTTTGAGAATATGAACTGTGTCTTCTTCATATGTATATATCTAGAAACCAGCACAATCCTTGTATAATAAGTGCTTAATCAGTATTTGATGAAGGAAGGAAAAAGAGAAGAAAAGAAGAAAGGAAGGAAGGACAGAAGAGATTATTAGGAAATGCTGCATAATTACTCGTTCTATATCTCTGATGCACACAAATACCTGAATCCTGCTTTTCCTCCCCTTTTATTATGAAGCTGAAGTGGGTGAAGTAGAGCCTTGAATATGCTCAACTGTATGAAAGTAAATAGAGCTTGTCATAAGAGCCAAATAAACATCTCAAAGAAAAGAGAAATTGATTGAATTAGAAGTTAGGTGTATGTCTTTATATTTTCTGAGTCCCACTGATTCCAGTGATTTAAGTTTAATCTCTGGGCTCCTAAACAAAAATCTCAGAGAAGTATCCTTTTACACTTTTCTTAGGTCAAAGGATGTGGACTTGCAGTAAAGATGTTTCCTTACTCAAACAGACCTCCTTTATGAGAAAAGGCTCACATGGGAAAATTTAGTAGTATTTTTAGGCATGTCTATAGAAGTCACCTGGCTGGTTTTAGGCCTTTGCCAAGTAGACCGATGCTAGTTTCCAAGACTGTCTGGCCCTGTGTCCTTTCTAGAATCCTAGAAAGGATGCGTAATGTACACACCATAATATGTACAAAGGAGCCACAGCTCTTGCCCTGAAATTATTTGGGAAATAAACTTGATTAGGCCCATCTCTTTTAATTTTACTCAAGGTCACAGGGAAAATCACTGAGCACTGAGAATATAGAAATAGACATTGGTCATGTGCAGACAGCATGGTGACATTGTGGTCTTGCCATAAATTGGAAGTGTTTTGGTCAAATTGGAACATTGATTGCAATTTGTCTTCAAAAACAAGAGCTACCAATCAACTGTTCTAAAATTAAAATTATGTTTTTGAAATGGCCAGTAGTAGGGAGGATTTTGGGCCCACAATGATCATCACCCCTGGTGTTTCACCTGTGTATATGTTACATTATATGGCAAAATGGACTTTGTAGATGGAATTATATGTACAGAAATTAAGGTAGGGGGATTATCTTTTATTATCTGGATGAGAATCCCATGAGCCTTTAAAAGCAGAGGACCTTTCCCCACTGAAGTGAAAAGCAGCAAAAGAGATGTGGCTGAGGAATGCAGGAGAGAGAATGAAGCATGAAAAGGACTCAACCTATCACTACTGACCTTAAAATTATTGGGAGACACAGGCCAAGGAATGTGGATAGGATCTAGAAGCTGAGAAGGAATCTTGGCTATCCAGCAAGGAAACGGGGACCTCAGTTCTACAACAGCATGGGAATAAATTCTGCCAATAACCTGAATGAGCCTGGAAATGGATTCTTTCCCCCAGAGCTTCAGAAAGGAATGCAGTATTGCTGACTCCTTGATTTTGGCTTTGTGAGACTGGAAGCAGAGAACCCAGGAGAATCCAATGGGCTTCTGATAATAAATAGGTGCTGTTTTATGATGCTAAGTTTGTAGTAATTTAATATGACATCAATAAAAAACGCATAATGACCATACATATTTTGGTGAGTTATAGTCAATGATCTTTTACCACAAGTTATATTAAATGCCTGGGTGAATCTTGGCCACCCACTTTAACTGGGAGGTTAAATGGTCTATGTGCATTTACAGAGGTTTTGTCTTTAAAATTTTATTATTGTGTGTCATTTTCAAATGTCCACGGCAAGCATTTGGTTACCTGTGTTTGAAAATTTTCCAAGTTAATATCACCATGGTGTGGCACTCTGACTTGAAATTTGGTGATATAAGTGCTTATCCTATTCTATTTGATTTTTTGAAAGAGGATCTTATCTGTGTACCCAAAACTTCCTTGACACATCTCCAAGTGGAGGTCACTTGGCCTTCCATTCAGGCATATGGATTATTGGTAAAGCATATGGATCTGCCCTTGATATGTAGCTTAATTTAAAAGCTATGCTCCAAGTCATTTGTGAGGGAGAATGACCTCAAACTCCCTGCTGATCAATACTTATGAAAAGCTAAGCAAGGAAAACATTATTTGTCAAAAATTAGTTGAAGGATATGCAAACTACCCATACTTCTAAGTAATCCAAAAATCTATTCCTTGATTTATTCATTAATTAATTCAAGTTTGTTTCTATTCATCACCTACAAATGAGGCCAACACTGTGTTAGGCACTTGATATCTGTCAATGAACAAAACACACAAATTCCTCGTCCTCAAGGAGCAATCTAGAAAAGAAACAAATATGCTCAAAAGCTGTATTGGTTAATGCTACGTATTCTGAAAACCAACAAAATAGGGCAAGAGAAGAAAGTGCTGGAGGCAGGGGAGGTAAATACTCAAGCAAGACCTATCTGAAAATGTGGGTTTTGATTAGAGACCTTAATGGAGGTCATTTAGTTTACTAGGAGAACATACCAACTAGAAAGAACAGTCAAGTGCAAAGGCCCTGAGGCTGAACTGTGTCTGGCATGTTCAAGAAACAGCAAGGTGGTGAGCATACCTAAGATGAAATAAGCTTGGGAATGAGGGTGAGGAGAATAAGGAAGACTTTAACTTGTAGGGCTATATAGACCATGTGAAGAAACTTGGGTTCTACTTAAAATTTGATGGAAGCCAACGAAAGGTTTTAAGCAAGGTATTGACATGATCTGAGTTATTTATCAAATGGATCACTTTGACTACTAAGCAGGCAATAAATATAATGAGAAAAAAGTAGAAATCTTCTTGAAGAGAAGTAATGGTGGCTTAGTCCAGGGTTGTGGAAATAAAGGGAGAGAAAAATGGTCCAACCCAAGACATCTTGAAGAAAGGTATAATAGAAATGATGAAAGGCAATATTAAAGAAAGAGAATAATTAAGGATAGCTAAGATTATTGGCCTTAACAAATGAAGTAGCGGACTTACATTTTCCTGTGTCTGCAAACTTTGGGAAGGAGCAGATATTGGAGGTAAAATCATTGTTTTCTTTTTTGGCATGTTAAATTTGAGATGCTTATTGAGCATATCAGTGGAAAAGTCGAGTCTGGAGCTCAAGAGAGGCACTTGTGATAGACACATTATAGGGTTGTCCACATAAAGATGGCAGTTAAAGTCACCAGGCTGGATGAGATCACCCAAGAAGTGACAAGAGACAGAGTAGGGGAGCGCTTCAGTGGCCAGGTTCTTTGAGGAGGACCCAGCAGAGCAGTCAGAGAAAGAGTGGCTTTATCAGAAGCACACTCATAATGTGTACCTAGAGTTCTTCTCAGTGACTTGAACCTTAGTATGATGCTATTGCTAGGCACTGGTTGAATTTCCTGAACTCTTTTTCGAGGCGCCACAAAAGAAAGTTCTTCTGGTCCTAAAATCATGCATAGTCATGTTTCTCCTGAGAACTATCTCCTTATATTACGAACACTGTGAATCACAAAATAATTTGAAACTCCCCTTTTACACTTGCTTCTGAAAACATAGAGTCTAACTTACTAAACACCCATGGGACATGTAAAGTCCCTTAGGGAACATGTTTTATGAATCAATCTCACCTCTGCCTTCATCTTATCTTTCCTACTTTATTTTATCTTTGTTCTATTCCCTAAACCATGTAATCTTTAATTTTACTTTATTACATTACAATTTTACATTATGTAGGTTACATGACCTCCTTTCTGGAATGAAAAAAATAATAATAGATTTATAGGTAGTACAGGATAGATAGATTGATAGATCAATAGATAGATTTAAACACATTAAGAGTCACATATTTCACTGGCTTTTTGCAGGAACGGTGCTGCTGGCCAGTGCCTTGCAACAGAATGCCAACAGATCTGGATCTCTGACTGGTGAAGAAACTCACCTCAGGCCAGTCCGTCTCTTCTGTGCATCACAACAGGACAAATGCAAGCTACAGGCCAGAGTTCTCTTTCCTTTACAATTACCCACTTGCCTTTATTTTCTCAACACATATTGAAATCTGAAAACTAGGTTGAAATAAACATTAGGAAAGTTTCTATAGCGAGTTTAGCTTCCCCTGAGCCATGTGCAAATGAGCTTACTTTATACACATATATTTATATAAAATCTGCTCTCATAATACACATTGGTCAAAATACTTTTGTCTTTAAAAGAAAATCATATGTGCACTCTATCAAAAAGTTCTAACAGCTATTTTTCACTGTATATTCAAACAAACAAAGGAGACAAAAAGAGAAACTAAAGATTATTTTGGATGATAACAGGCCAAAACCTCACCTCAGAAATACACACGCACACTGAATTGTACACACGTTGGAGGGGGCTGCCTGCCGCTTGAAATCAAATTATTTTTCAAAAGGATGCCATCAAAACTTAAGTTAGGAGACTGACATCTGGCCTTTTTTAAGATACACTGAAGTAGGGCTGGGAAGTTAGGATTTTTACAAACCTATCTTTGATTTCCGCTAAGTTTCTTGCATTACACATTTCAATCTTGCCTCAGTCATGCATCCTTTAAACTTCACCACTTCTAAGGTATACATTTCTTGCAAAGGGTAGGGTTGGAGGAGAGGGATAAGGATTATATCTAACTCCTCACTGTGGGCAAATTCCTGAACGCCCCTTACCCCGTGAATATTCAAAGTACCAACTGACCTAATCAGTCATCCAATACACGAAGAAGAGTTCACACTCACAAATTTAGACTAATCATTTTAGAAAAATCTTGGGGATGAGAAATGGTACCTCTTGACCAGGTAATTCAGGTCACCATTGTAATCATTAGGATGCTTTAGTCCACATCCAACATTAAGCAGAAATAGTTTATTCTTAGGGCATCTGCCATGCGGCAGAGATCCCTTGCTATTTGCAAGCAGCCTGGGGGAAATATTTCCTTAGGTCTGACATGGACTAGGAACCCTTTATAATACTTTTTTGGAAAAGAGAACCAGCCTCAAGAAGCCCACTTCTTGCCAGGAGTACTGAGTACACACCTACCACCTCAAGCCTTATTTCCACGCCCGAGGATGACAATAATTTTAAGAACTGGGAATTATAAAGGCTTGCTTGGCAGCCTTTTCATGTTGTGAGTGATAAATCAAACTTGAGGTGCTTGCCAGCAAAAAGTTCTTTCTTATCTGAGTAAATATATGAGGGTGGATCTGATACAGGCGGAACAATTTGGTTAGAACATCCTGATGGGTGCAATGGGTGGACTTTTGCATTGTTTATTGCTTTCCTCATTTTCATTGTTGGCTCACGCTTATTTGTCCACAAGCAGTGTCAGTCAGCTTTTCCCTTTGTAGCAGATTTTCTTACCATTTTTTCCTTTCTTTTGTGTTAACCTATGACCAACAGAAAGAAGAGAAGCATTTCTATGCATATCTCTAATCAGTCATTCCTCTCGATACGTGGATCTGCAGAAGATTGCAGACATGAAGCAATGTTTTTCAGTCACCCTGATTTCACAAGTGTGTAAATCCCCACGTCTCTTCCCCTTCACATCGGGCTCTCATTTGGGTGCTAATAGTTTGCATTCTCAAATGCCACCTGTTGAAAATAAGTCTCATGACATTTGCAAATTCTGGTTCATCCTGGTTTAGCTTTACACAGCAGTCTAATTTCGCAGTGCTTAGCAATTACTTTTATTAGTTACTCCACCCAACAACCATATGATGTCAACAGCTTCATCTCTTCCTCTGTCTTGATCTCTCCTTTTCCCTCATTTTCTTTCTCTCTCTCTCTCTTCTTTTTAGACATACAAACAGACACGCACCCATTTATTAGCCTTAAATTATTTTAGCTAATCTCTACGTGTCCCAAAATATTCCATATAACTCAAAATAGCAAGTATTTGAAAAGATAGTTATTCTTTTGTGCAGATGGGAGCAGCTGAGGCATAGAGAAATAGAGATATTTCTCGAATTAGAGATCTGCTGTTTTAGAAGCAACAAGCTACCCGGGAAGTCAGGAGGCTTCTAGTCCTAGCTGTGTGGCTTTGAGCAACTCATGGATTGTCTGCCAGCCTGTTTCCTCTGGTTAAAATGAGGCAAGTGGATGAGTTCCACAGTGTCTGTCAAGCATATCGTTGAACACTTATGTTTTTCCAGGGGCACGTGTGTGACAAGTGAGCGATCTGTTCTGCGACTCAGTTTCCAGCCCCTGAACATAGTGTTCTTCCTATAGATCACACACTCTCTGACAACGAACCTGAGGGGAAGAGGGCCAAGGTTGCATGTTTCCCCCAAACCTGCTTTGCATACTTAAGACACACACTTTACTGAAAACTTAACTTCGTTAAGAAAATCTTTTTTAATTCTTCAAGATCGATTCCTTCCTGTTATTGTTGAAGATTTGCTTTCTATGGTGGCTCGGTAAATAAATAGCTTTACAAGGGAAACAAACAGCCATGGTTTGTTTTTCTACTGCAGAGTTTATACCTTAAGTTTCAGCCACATCTTGTCCCAGCAGCTTAGTGCTTCAGATGGTTATGGGGAACCAGGAATTCTTGAAAGGGGCAGGGCAGGATGTCCTTTCCTACGGCTCACTGAGTCACAGAAGACGAACGTCTTTTCAGGAGTTCTGCAGTTGTGATTTCAGTCAACTTCCAGTGGCTCTCAACCACTTCCCTAAAGCTGAATGAAGAAGCAGCTACAGGGGCTGTGCAAATTACAATCAAATGTGTTCTGATTAAGTGCTGAAAGTGGCATCTGCAGTGAATTCATAAACTTTACAGTATCATTGAAACAGTACACAGGGAGCAGCACCTCCTAAGAGACAGGACAGAACCCCTCAAACACGTCCCCTCTCCCATGCCCAGCTGGCAGTTTAACATATTTGCATTTAATGACCATCTATTTCTTTCAGCATCTCTGCCTCCTGCTCAGCCACCTCTGTGTCTTTGGAAAGGCAGGCCTTCCACAGAGCACGCTCTTTTTTACAAGCGTCGTGACAAGATTGTGTTTCGGTTCCAAAGGGTTAATCCCGAAGTGAATTCTTCGCATGTGTAATTTAATACTTCATAACTGCTGAAAATTGGAGCCCACATAATTTATTTTCTTTGGTCGGGCACATTTGCCTCATGCTTGGCCCGGGCTGACTTCAGAGAGACACACCTAAAGCTCTCAAGCGTCCCAAGTGGCCCATGTCAGTTGTACAGAAGGGTTGTGGTACTTGGCCCGAGCCCAAGGATTAGGTGTTCCTGAGAAGGTTTTTTTGGCTCTACAAAGCCCTAGGATGTCATGGGAATAGGCTGCACTCCCTTTTCCCCGTTGAAGGCCACATATCAACGGGGTATCTAACCACTCAGAGACAGGCTTTACACAAAGGTATACATTAAAATAAATAGAACGTGCAACTAGAAAGAACCGAAAGAGAGGGAGGAATTGCTAAGTGGAGACAGGAAACAATTGCTTCATTGTTGAGGCTGCCATCTGAGAATTGCAGAGTGCAGCTCCATCTACAGGACTATTTGTAAAGCTGGAGCTTTTTGCTTAAAAGGCAAGACAGAACTTTACATGCCATTTTTATCCAGCTCGCTTGCACGGGCTTCACCTAACTCACAAAAATCCTACTTTTTACTGAAAAATAATTGTCCCTCTTTGATGAGAGGGATTGCGAGAGCGACAGAGATAATAAGTGAGAGAGGAAAGCTGTTCAAGGGTCCTTTCATTTAGCTCCTTTTTCTTACTTTGGCAGTAAATATTCTTCTCGTCCTTGCAATACTCATTTAATCTCTTTCTTTCCTTTTCAACGACTTCCTCTCCTTTGGTTTCCTCTCATTATTCCTCGGTTTGGGAGGGGGCCTGTGTATTTTCCTTATTCAAACAAAATAGAAGGCTGTGTTTGTTTGAACACCCTTTTTGTATTTCCTGGCAAGCTCTTGATTTTAAAGAAGGTTCAGGTTTTTAGGTTTAAAAAAGGAGCTGAAAAACTTTAAAATAATAATTAAAGCCAACTCTGTATGTGCATATTTTCCTCTCCCCCCACCTCTTTATTGTAAAAACCTTGCCTGCCAAGGAGTGGCTGCTGTCTAATGCCATTTCAACAGGAGACCTAGGTTTCAGGACGAGCTCCAGGCCATGGGGGAGACTTGATGGCTCGGGGAATTAGTAATGGGATTTGGAGCCCTTCGTTTCTAGGTCACTGGCTTGAACAGAGCCCAGGTCAGTAATGACTGAAAGTTGTTACCACCCGATGTTTGCGCTTCCCGCACGGATCTGAGCTTGCCCGCCGCTCCGTCCCCCAGTGCCTGTGGCACATCTGTGCTAATGGCATTCATTGACAAGTTGGCTGTTAGAACTTAGGCCTAAATGTGAGGCAGACCACCCCTGCCACGTGCAGAAACAGTGTCCATGCTCTGTCTGGGCTGCCTCTTCAGGGAATAAAGCAGAGAGAGAGAGAGTTATAAAACTGTTTGCCTTTCTGATGATTCTGGAACCCGGTTATCTATCTCCCCACATCCAAAGTCTCCTAGGCCGCTCACAGGTGAAGTTCACCGAGAAGGAGTAACAGGCTACAGAGGGCAAAGTTTTCAAATACTCCAAATGTGTATGTCTGAGAAGACTGATTTAAAAGATCTGAATTGGTAGCTACATTTTCCCTTCCAGTTTCTAGTGCCGAATAATCACGGTCCTTTTGAAATAATGTTTGATGGATCCCAAATCTGTGCTCACTGAAGTCTGGAGAGAAGGGGTTATTTCCTGGGCTTATCATTAGTAGAGAGTGTGAAAACGTAATTACCGCTTTATTTCTTTTCTTTGTTTTATAGGAGGAGAAATGCTTGCTGGAAGAGGATGGAGAGAGGAGTGGAGACTATTCCAGACGATACAAGATGTTTGCAGTCCCGGTGGCCCGCTTCAGCCCGAACCCCTTCTCATCTCTCTCCGCGGAGTCCACTAGCTAGGCAGCTCCCGCGGGTTAAAGAGAGGGGAGGAGGCGGCCTCCGAGGCGGATGAGGCTGCTGCGGAAAGAAGATGCAGCCTCTCACAGAGCTGCGCCTCTGTCCCTGGGCCTAGGGCTGGAGCCTGTATGTGTGCCCGCCTCTCCATCTCTCCCGGGCTACAGCTTCCCTTCCCTAGGTGGGGATGAAGCCCACCCCTAAGAAAGAAGCACGTATTTATAACCAATTCAGAAATTACACTCGCATAAAGACGATTTATATCAGGCTTATACTTAGATTTCCTTTCCAGACGGGTGGGTTTTTAACAGCATTGATTTTTAGTTATAAACCAATTACAGGTGCTTACCGCATTACTAAGATACTGGATGAGAAGTTTTAACTAGAGAGTTCAGTCAAAAAGGGCAATGGAAAACATAGCATGCTGTTCCCATTTGTTTCTGATTTACTGCTTCCGTCTCCACTTTTAATCCTCCTGGATAGCGTTGTATTTATTTGTTCGCCTTTTTTTTTTTGCTTCCCAGACTATTTACCTGCTTTTACTCCTGCATTATTTTTAGGAATCATTGTCTTCGACATTCTTGCAGGGAATACGGAAAAGCACTGTGGCTAATGTAAGGAGTTTTACTTATTTTATGTATTCCTCCGCTGTGATTCTTCAGGCCTCCGGGCTCCACTCCTGACTTTGCGGCAGTAGAACAGTAACAGTGACTTCCTAGAGGGTCTCGGCCCTCAGCACAGGCCCCGCTTCCCACACCCCGTCAGGGCCCGAGCCAGGAGTTCTTTGTGTGCCCTCAATTTTCTGCCTTTCCTTAGAAGAACATAACTACTGACTGATAGCCTTATTCTGAGAATCACAGAATCATGGAGTTGGATGGAGACTTACAGGTCAGCTTCTTCACCAAGTTCTCTCAAGATGGAGATCTGAGTCCTGCTTGAACACCTCTTGAAGGGGAGGTCCCTCCTCTGCTAGGCCTTCTGTTCTGTATTTGTTGAACATCTCATGCAAGTCAGGAAATGGGGCTGCAGCAGAGAACAAAATTGCCTGTATGGAGTTTGGAATCAAGTGAAGGGTAGCAGAATATGCAACTCCAAAATATGTCACTTCGGCATATTGATTATTGCGAGCTGAAGGCACTTGAAAAACATCAAATGCATGAAGAGGCTTTCTCTGAACTCCCCTTATCTGCCAAAAGACAGATCCTCCAAGAGGAGCTCAATTGTCAGAAATCCCCTCTCAGGGAGTTGCATCAACCAGAGAAAATAGATTCTTGTCACAGGAGATGAGACAAGAAGTCAATACTACACCCAGACAAACTTTGTCACAAACTATCCTATCTCCCATCTATTCTTCCAAGGGTCCGTTCATCCTTCCTATCATTTATTCTACTCTCCCTTAAGAAGCCTACATGTTCCTTTTTTCCTATTAAGATGGTATTTAAGCCTGAATTCTAAGCCACCTGCGGGAGTTAGTTTGTTGCCCTGGATATCTCTCATGTACACATGAAATATACGTGTTAATAAATCTGTGTTTTTCTCTCATCAATCTGTCTTTTATTACAGAGGTCTCAGCCAAGAACTCAGAAGGGTAGAGGGAAAATTATTTTTCCTCCCCAACACAATTAGAGAAGAATCAACAAATAATTTCAAAGGTGTTAAATATTGATCAACTTTGTCCACTACTGTCTTTCCTAGGTTGAACCAAAACCCACATGCCATTAATACCCGCTCATGTCCCCATCTGCCTGCTGAAATTTCACATGGTATTTTTTTTTACAAGATGGCTCAGGGGGATAGTAAATGACTTACTGTACACTCCAGGGAATGTATTTCTTTAATTCCCACAGTCCTGAGACGTTGACAGGAGCTGGCTGCTCCACGAATGCTGGCAGCTTTGGTCATGGCAGTGGGAATTTGGACCTAGAGGAAGACATTGAAGTTGCAGTGACTTCTTGGCACCCAATCTATCCCTTCTATATTTTGAAGAGTAACTGAGGTCAGCTTTGCAAGATTTCAAGAAAAAAATAGTATGAGTACCTGAAGCTATAGCTCAAGTTTTCTCCACCCATGTTTTTTTCTTCTGTGTCTTTAAATTGGTGTAAAATTTCTGATTTTGCAAGATTTCCTTATGGAAAAATTTGGTAAGGAACATGGGAACTTGAAAGTTGTAATGGTTATGGTGGAATAGTTTTATGTAATAATTTTACTAACACTGGAAAAGTACAAAAAAATCTCATAAAAGTGATTAAGTCGTGACCTATAAAGAGGGGCTATAGGTAGAAAAAAGGACTTCTCAATGCATAAATTTTATGTTGACAATTTTGAACTGTTTAACATAGTAACTGTTCATGAATGACATAACATTTAAAAATGATTTCAAGATTGTTACTACTATTTTAATAATGATAAAACACTAAAACAGAAAAAAAAAATAAAGATAAAAAGATTTATTCTCCTAGGCCTTGAATTTTGAAAGGTATAATAATATCCTCCAAAGAGTGTAGCCGAACTTTTAAACTTTGCTTTTTATGTTCAATCCAAACTGCTCCCTGGCAAACAAAATTAATTATACAGTTTGTACTGTAGTCAAAACCATGAAGAAAAGAAACAAAAATGAAAAAACCCAAAAACAACTTCTAAGTCCACCAGATGAGGTTTCAAACTCCTTTATCCTCTGACTTTCTTGGACTGAGGATGTTGTCCTTAGGGAAGAACAGGTTCAAGAAGAAAAGGTCCTTGTGCTCATCTTCCCACTCGTATTCTCCGTTGACTTGCTACGGGATTTGAGATGTAGAATTACAATTCTGCAAGACTTTTATCAGATGTTTTATTTATGACATCAAATGTTAAGGGCTAAGTTTGTGAGAAATGAAATTTTCCATGTATGTTGCAGTGGTTAATAACAAGACGCTGGCTTACGGTCCTGGGTTGTATTCCTGCTTTGTCATTTGCAAAGCAAGTTGCTTAAATTCTTTAAGCCTTAATTTCCCCATTTATAAAATAAGGATGATGATAGTATCTGTACATCGGATGTATACTCAGAACCAGGACTGGCTGATCAGCATAGTCCAATCCTTTGGCAATGATAACTGAGTCAAGGATGATCACGAGACCCAGGTCTAGCCAATGAGACTCAATTCGGGGGTATTTTAAGAGTTTTGTTTGTTTCCTTTGTCCTTCCCCTGGACTTTATATTAAGTAGTTGTGAGTGTGAAGATGCTGGGTGCTACCAGGTATCATTCACAGATGTGAGTAACTGGGTGCCCTATCCGGAGGCTACTGTTTCTCTCCTGCTGTACCCTTCCCTGAGAAGTCGAGGAGATGTGCCCTCCTGAAGCCCACCCCTTGCCTTCTATACCATGCCCTTGATATCAGAACCCTGGAGTTTTCTGCCAGACAGCTTTCTGTCAACTTCCAGGTCTTATAACAGCCTCTTGCCTAGGCTCCATCTTTGGGTAATGGGGAAAAACCTTCAGGCCAGAGGTTTCCATTTTACAGGAACCACAACCACATTGGAACATGCTTAGGGACGCTAATTGGAGAAACTATTCCTGTGAGTGAAAACAACAATGAGAAAAGCAGAGTCAAGGAACAAAGAATAGTTTCAACGAGCTCTTTTGAGTCTTAGATCCAGTTGTGTGTAAAATAAGACTGACCCTTGGACTTTGAATGAATAAGGGAGTTTGGGTGTAATTTCTGCCATTTGGAATGGAAAGAATTCTATCTTGATACACTTTTCCTTGCTACTCCCTCCTGCATTGACATTCCTTTATCTGTAAATGTACTTGATTTATGATACTGAGAAATTTATTATATTCTTTATTGAATGCAGGGGAGTTTCTCTTCCTCAATTATATTTCTAAGGACATATGCAAGCTACGTAAGAGGATGGAGTTTGGGCTCACTCTGATGTGACTGACCGTGTGACCATGGATAAGATAGTTAATCTCACTGATCTGCTGTTTGTTCATTTGTAAAATGGAAATAAAGCTATTTCAAGTTCTAGGATTGTTAAAGAGATTACATGAGATAATGAATGGCAACAGCCTAGTGAACGTTAGGCATTCAATAAATTCCTTGATCATTTCCTTGAAATGAAAAGAGGGCAGTGGGTGTAGGAGTTAAGCCCTAACTGCTGCTGCAACTAACAGAAACCCAACTTTCCACTTAAGCAGTAGTCCTTCTAGATTTTTAACAGCATTGGAGTATCTCATGGAGAGGGATGTAGCTACGCCTGGGTAAGCTGGTAGCAGGGACTCAAAACCACCTCTCTATCCTTTGTTGATCTCCACTTGTTATGCCATTCTGTCCCCTTTCTGCAGTCTGCCTTTTTCTCATTCTCAAGTCCACAGTGAAGTATAAGGCCATCAACAGGCCCAATGTTTGCATTTCCTCTGCTCAAGAGAGCATCCAAACTGAGCTGGGATTTCTCATTCTTATCTCAAATTCCCAGTGAAGACTTTGATTTCCTTAACTTGGACCAATCAAACATGGCTAGGCAACAAGTAAATTATATTAACTTGGTACTTTCCACGGTAACATAAGGTTGAAGTGAGAGGAAGGAGAATTTCCAAAAGATAAGGGGAATGGATTCCAAAAAGCAGAGATATTAGACCAGTGAAACAAGGGGCATTAGACTATAAGGCTAGTTTCTAACAAATTATTCTGAATCCTTTCCCTTTTGAACAATATGTTGAATGCATGTTAGTAGACCATAAATATATGGCCAAGGATATCCTTTGTTGAACTTCTAGAATGGACCTACAATCAGAGGGGCTGTGTGGCTGTCTATTATTACACAACAAGGGAGAAAAAATCAGCAATGAGACCTGACCTCTTAGTCTCTTAATATGATCCCAAGAATCTTTAACTCAAGTATTTATCAGGGCTTCTTTTTTAAAAGTGACCATGTCAATCTTTAGTATATGGCTGTTATAATGTTGATATGGACACATTATGTATGAAAAATGGTTAGCTCAACATTTGCAGTGACTGATTTTCACGCATTAATAATCTGACCATTTAATTAAAATATAATGCCAGAGGGTCCCAATCCACAACGCAGAATGACCTAGAGAATGTCCTGTCATTGAGAGGTAGGAAGAGGATAAGAAAGGGACAGCTCAGTGACAAGTTGGTTACTTTTATATCTGGATGTGCCTTAACATAATTTAAACCTAAGTGTGTCTGAGCTCAGGGCTCCTACCTGGTTGGATTTCTAGCTTTTACATATGGTGCTTATTTTTTTACACATTCCTTTGAGTTCCATGGCCTGTGAGTACACTGTAAACTTCAGATGGAAGTCATTGGCACTTCTTCAGCTCCTGGAAAAGCATCATCATCTCAAGCCCCTGGACAGACCCACACTCTGAAGGCTGATTTCTCCACCAGCGACTCTACTTCACAAGAGGGACAAGCCAGCTCAGAAACTTATAGTGAAAAGTTTTCATGTTCAGCTCACTTTCTACTTTACAAAGACTCTTATCAAAAAAGCATTCTAAATTAGAATTAGTTAGTGATCCAGGTCTCTAAAGCCCAGGGACTGGAAGAGAAGATTTCTTAATTACACCAGCAGGGGCTTGGTTTCTATTCTTAGTGCAGCTGCGTAACGTGGTTATGTTCGAGACGCATCCTGTTTCTGCGTTGGCAGGGCCAGCCTCCAATTCACTGTGGGTTAGAGGGGGTAGGTGGGGGTCTCTCCAGTTTGATCTCCTTCCTGAATGGATGTAACACAGCCTTTTCAAAAACAACCTACTTACGTAAGTCTTAGTGTGTTGTCTTACGCCAATCAAATTGAACTATATTTAAAACTTGCAATTATTAAAAGAGAGGTTAACTTGATAGGAATCTGGAATTCTCCTTATTTCTTGCTCAGTGAATCTACTACACACCCCTCATTGAAAATGGTTCAGGTTGGAGCCTCCAGGTTACCCTGAGGGAGAGGCAAGGGGTACTTGTCAGAATATCCATGGTTCAGAGAAGGTTTCTGGCAGAAGTCCCTCTCTGAAAATGGGAAATCTCACTATATCTTCCTTTGCCAATATGAGCCCTATCCATGTGCTTATTTTTCAGAGAGGAAAGACTAAGTATTAGCAATCAGTTTCCACCAAACTCTCTTTCTCTGCTCTGAACTACTGTAAATTCTTATACCAACCTATGTTGTTGTGATATTGTTTGATTGATAATTTTGGCTACCTTCAATGTTTTAAAAGTACAACACATAGTTTGGTGAGAAAATACAGATTTCCTTTTAATAAACATAGTTGGTGAGTTAAATAAAGTGCCCAAATTCTTAAGTTGTTAAATTCTTTAAACAATTCAGTTTAAAAATGTGAAATGACCTACAATGAGGCAAAAAATAAATGGCGTAGTATCACGAAGTTAACGGACACTATTCAAAAACTTTGTTTCCGTCCCAAGTCATTTATTTTCAATCATTAAAATGTCTGGTTCATGTGGCAATATTCTTCTGTAGAATAGCTTTTTTGAATAAAAATCCATTTAAATTCTGACTTATTTTCTGATCATCCTACTAAGGAAGAAAAAAATCGTAATTCTTATAATACAGAACAAAATAAAATCTTATCTTTTTCATAATTCTGATGAATTTTGTCACAATGGGATTAAGGCAAGAAGGTTGTTTCTTGGCAAGAGAATTCTGGAAGGGAAAAGTGGCTGACACTTTGCATCATTGCATTCATATCTGGTCAAGCTGCCTTATCACAATTCAAACTTTCATGCTGGGAAACTGCTCTTTCTTTGGTACCTTTTCTGCCAGAATTCAACTCTAACAACAAAAGTTTATAAACAATGAAAATTCCAGCTGGTTGACATCAGCGTCACGAAGCTTTCTCTGCACACAGATACAAATATTTACCCTGAGCTCTGGCAAAGCTTTCCTTGCCCATGTCACCCTTAATCATACATTTTTCCTTGATTGAGTTATGCTTTCCAGTACGTGATTTGCTCTGGTTTACTTTTTAACACATCCCAGAGGCTTCGTCAAAATCAACTCTGGGCAGACCATGTCATTTGGTAGCTGCCAAACATGTTATTGAGAAGGAACTTGGCAAATATCAAAACAGTCTTTTCTAACTGCTCTAATAAGTGTGTTTGTTCTTTTTGACCACCATTTACTTTTAGGTCCCTCATATCCATGAAGCGATGAGCCAAGAAAGGGTGCACTTCAGTCCCTTTAATCCACTCCCCCGAGGTAACGTGCTGATTTCTCTTCCAGGCCCCTTATTGCAAAGCAGTTGAAAACTTAAAAGGTTTCGTCAATGCCTCTTTATTTCCTTCAAGAAGAGACAAGGGTTATTTTCAAAAGGGTATAACAACAGACTGATGTACTCTGTAACTGTGGTAAAGTCTGCTAGAACAAATATTTGCCACACTAAAGTGACTTGTGGAGGGATTAGAAAAAAATATGGCAAATATTTCTATAAAGCTTCCCTTGCCAAACTAAAATGTTTGGGTTCTCTGCCCTGAGTGCTTGCAAACTCCTTGGAAAGTGCATTAATAGGGCAGAATTCAGGGAAGTTTTCCTCTCAATATTGAAATATTTGGTTAGATAGTTGATAGTGTCTTACCTGTAAGAAATATAAATAATTATTTCAATTGCGTCCATTTATACTTATGTTTCAGAAAAATCTAGTCATTATACAAAAGCTATGTATGTACCGTGTGTGACTACACTACCTCTTTTGGAAATAACATGAAGTGAGCTATGCAAGCTAAGCAATTCTTTCTTTTGCCTGGACCAGTTTAAAAGTAAATCTCAGAAATGAGATGGAATTCCCACCTCTGGGACATTCACAGTTGTTATTTTTGTTATCATCATTGTTGTTTTTCCTGGACTTCCCAGAAGATATGCACACATGCACACAAACACGCACACACACACTCACTTATACACACAATGCTCTACACTTTACCTAGAGAGTATTACTCTTTCCCTTTGCCAACCTTCAGATTCGTCTGACTAGCTAGATGTGTGTATTTGCCCAAGCATATTGAAAATGCAGTGGTTTGTAACAAAATCTACCTATAATGTGATTGCTAATAGATAAACATATTTCAAGACCATGGTAAATAATCTTTATATACTACAGTGTGACCAACATATTTGAGAACTTGGAATTTAATAAGATATTCTCTTCAGTTCTGTGGTTAAAGTAGTAGCAGTTGCTTGCTCATGGAAGCCCATTATTAATTCTTTTGTATCAGAAGAAGTCCATTTAGTGTAGAGAAAGGAAAAGAATAAGCTCTGAATAGGCCTGAAGGAGTTAGAGCAATTTCCTAAATTCCTAGCCTGACCTGTTCACAGGAAAACAAACGACGTGTTCTAGTCTTTGCTAAAGACCAATCTCCACCAGAGTGAGAGGTAGAAATTATCCGAACTTTACAGGCAAAGGGAAGAAGACTCAGGAAGTTTCACTAATTTTCTCAAGGTCATTTAACTGGTGAATGGAGATTAGAAATTCAAACCTAGTTGGGTTTGACAAATAGGCCCTTGTTCTTTATTGATATCACTTGGTGTGCCACACTGGAGTGACCCAGAGGGCCATCCATATTTAGCCACATGTGTAAGTTCCTTACCTCGCCTAACTCGAATGGATAACCAGTAGGGGATTAACCTCACATATCTATTGGAATCCATTATAATGTTCAATTTGTGGGGATTTACTTGGAAATAAAATTTAAAATGGGGTGCTCTTCGTTTTCCATCTGCCCCCTGTGGGAATCCTGGGTTCTGAAGAAGGGGTTAAATGTTCCTACTGCAGATAGCGTGGTGGCCAAAGAGGTGACACTGGACCCCATGTCTGCTCTGCCCTAAGCCATTCCACTCTTACCTTTTTTTATATATTAGGCTTTTCCGTGAGATTTGTTTAAGCAAAGGTTTATGTTGCTAAATAATAATGTTTTGAATTCAAGAATTTTTATGACTCAGATCTTCGAACATGTTAAAAATATTTTAATATTCTTTTTGATCCAGACCATGACTTTCATAAAGTAATTTTTGCCTGTCATCTAAAGGCCCATAGAGTCAGAACACCTAGTTAGCGATGAGACTAGTGCTCCCTATAAACCTGGGTTCTGCTCAACTTTACAAGTAGTAAGAAAGTATAAATTACTAATTATATATATTTATGTTTCAGTTAATGCAATAGACCTATCCCTGCAAATAATGTATATAAGTTTGCTTTTGTATACACCAGTGATGTTGCTTGCTTAAGGGGCCATATTAATTGGGAGGATAGTTTTCTGTACATTTGGATTTTTACAGATTATGTGCAGCTACAGCCAGCAAGACAGTAGTTCTTCCTTAAATTTTGTTCTAACAAAGTCTATTGTGAAGAGGGAAATATTGTTTTTGTGATTTCAGTTCTTTTCACAAGTGTTTGGGGCAATGTTTGCATCATGAGAATGTATCTGGTTAGACCTATTGAACCAGAACTTCCAGGAGCAGGGAGCAGACATGTGTACTATAAAATCGTGCCCAGAAGGTCTTGAGTAATCAATCAGGTTGAAATCACTGATTTGGCCTGTTTCGTTTTCAGATGTGAGAATCTTGCCCCCTCCCATGGAGGATGCTTCATCTTTGTATAAAACCTCTTAATTCTTTTGGGCACACCTTAGGCAACCTGGGTCAAGATGCATTCTTTTCAGGCACAGATAAAGTGAGGCTGGGAAGAGGAAAGCAGTATGGCTGCACTGTTGCCATTTCCATAAGAGTCTATATGAACGGTGTGTCAGCCATTGAGTCTGACAAGCATGGCAGCTCTCCTTCTCCCTTTCCCATCTTCACACGAGGATTTCTCACTCATTGTCATGTCCCCAGCCCCGTACCTGGCACACTGTAGGTGCTCAGCACTTGTGTGTTGCTTATAAAAATCATTAATAAGGGTGTCATCCAAGTTCAATGGTAAGAAACTCATCAGCAGCTCAGGTTTATTTCCTTTTTATATAACTCAATTGCTTCTTAATTTTCAGGCATTGATTTTTCTCCTTTTTCTTTAGGTTCCTTGGTAGCCTTTTGCTTTCTTCTCCTAACTCCACTTTTGATATCTCCCTGTAGTGCCCATTTCCTAATGATTCCCTTCTTGTTCTTCTCTCACAGGCACAGCCAATCAATCATCCATCCTCTCCTCAACTTCTCCAAAGACTATGAGTCCTTAGAGTATAGAAGCTCTCCTGATGCTGCTCCCAGACCGTGACCCATGCTGGCAAAGCTTCTGTTCCCAGGTGGCTGCATGTTTCATGAGGAGAGCTACTAAAATGCAGGCAAGCACAAAGTCTTAATTGCTTGCTAGTGGGCACTCAGCCAACACGCTGTTAGCAGAATGAAACCCAATCTTAAAGAAAAAGTGCTGAACCCCTGCTCTGGATCACCCAGCCCCATATGGAATGCATGTGTTTCTTGAAGAGATTTGGGCATGATGATCTTTTTTTCCACCTTTCTGTATGGGCATGTCAATCTGAGGGTTGCTAGAACATTTTATTTCTAATGTAATAATCCTGGCTACAGACAACTTCATGAGGCAACTTGCACCTTCTCTCTCAACTTACGACATGGACAATTAATATACTCTCAATTTTTTGTTTATTTCTGAAAGCACTACTCTCAATGCTCTTTCCAACAAAATTGTTAATTTTAAGAATTTCTAGGGGCCAGCCAGGTCGTGTTGTGGTTAAGTTCATGTGCTCCTCTTCAGCAGCCCACGGTTCACAAGTTCAGATCCCAGGTGTGGACCTACATATCGCTCATTAAGCCATGATGTGGCAACATCCCACATACAAAAAATAGAGGAAGATAGGTACAGATGTTAGCTCAGGGACAATCTCCCTCACCAAACAAAGAGAATTTCTACATCAACATTTTGAGGTTGTCACTGCCTGGTTCCATTCTTTGCTGAATATTTAGTCTTTGTTAATTAACCTCCCTAAACCTCAGTTTACTTATTTTTCTAATGGGAAAAATAATGATGCCTTTCCGATATGGTGGCTATGAGGGTTCCATAAGATTAAAAGCTCTTGGCTGTGCCTGACATCAAGAAAATGTCCAATAAATGTTGGCTCTTAATATTATTGGTAAAAATAATAATCTAATAGCTTTCTCACTGTAAAAGCTTCTCAATATATAACATAAAATATTTAACATATGCATTTAGGTGTTTGGGGACTTCAGCCTTTCCTCTTTGCTCTGTCATGTTCAGGATTATATTTTGATACATTTCTACAGCATCCTTTTTTCTAAAGAGGTTAATAAGCTCTCTTCGCATTACAGATAACAAAAAACAGGCAAAGAAGATAGAGAGAAATATTCGTCCCTAGATTTCTCCTTTAAATTTTGATATCACAGTGCTAGACTCCAAAACTTAAGCCCTGCATCTGTCTCTAAATCCTTGAACACTGCAAACTCCCCATCACTGTTAAATGACCAAGATGAGGTGAGCACGAGCTTTATTCCGTTTTGCAGTACTTCAGAGAATGGGGCATTCAAATTAATAACTAAAACTTAGAGTGTTAGGGTAAGCTTGCGTCTCACCTTGAATAACATTCCCTCCCCAGAGCTTGTAATAATCCTTTCACACACATTTGTCTGGAAAAGATTGTTCCTCATGACCCAGAGCTGTATGCATCAGTATCAAAGTCTTCTTTCCCTTTTCTCTGAGGAGTTTTAGAACGTCTTAATGCATATAGGATACCTGGTGGCCCACCTTAATATTCCAGAATTTCCCAAGGAGCATAAAGATTATACTCTTCCAACGATATGTTTTTCACTTGCTATAATAATAAATTAAAACTCCAGAGAAGCAATGCCAGTGGTTTCTGTTGTCCGTTTCTGCAATATTAATCTTATTTGTTGATGTAGCAGTTTTTAGCACAGAGAGACCTCATCCCAGAACTCTCATTAATATCAGCGACTCATACACATAAGTACTACACCAACATTAAAAATTACCTTTGTCATTTTCTTGGTAAACAATAAGAGCCAGATTTGATGAGAAAGACATCATCCATATGGTAATTTGATATCTTCAAAAATCAGGGTAGGCCATTTAAATTGCTAAGTTCAATAAAATGCCATTAGAGATATCTTATTCCCTTTCTCCCCAACCAATTCTGAACCCAGGAAAGGGTTACCAAGAAAGCCTGAATAGTGTCTTGTTTAACTTTGAATCAGATATGGCTCCATTTATTTCTTCAAAAAATGGTAAGAATTAATTAATATTAATCTATAATCACATTGATGGAAAAATTAATGGAAATTTTAATAAAAATATAACCTTAACAGGATTTGAAGTTGTCCTTTAGAATATAAAGCCAACACTTTATCCACTAAGCAACTCGTCCTCTGCTACCAGCTGATGAAATTATAAAAATTAACTGCAGAATGATTCTTCTTTTGTTCTCTATGCATAAGAGAAACGTTTTGAGAACCGCAAAGAAAGAGGCATTAAAAATTAAAGTAAATTTAGAAATTGACCAAGCTGGTTCAATATTTCCATCTTTTTAGAATATAAATTTATTTAGGGAATTAAAGTACTTGTTCATCCAAACAGATCTTATGCTCTTTTCTCACCTCTTTGTTTTTTATGCATGTAGTTTCAGAGAAGACTTAATAACCCCAAATAAATAGGTCAAATTATTTTGGATTACTCAAGTGTTGAGAACTACAAGATGACAAGTAGGTAATTGGCACATTAATAATTTGCTTAAAGAAGAAATTGCATATATGCTGAAAATTAGTGCAATATTAAAATCACAATTATAGTGTTAGATACGCATTTCCTGAAATATGAATAATTAAATTATTTTTCTCTGTTGACTATATACTATGTAATATTTAGCAAACTAACTCATACATAGTGATCACTTATTAGGAACTTATAGAAGAATGAAAGTTTGATCTTTTTCAATATTTATTGAATGTTTATAACATTAGATACTGTGCATTATACAGGATACAATGCTATGTATAATATAGACTATTTTTTTGCCATTGTATTCCTGTTAGTGCTTATCAATCTGTCATTGCCAATATTGAATGTTAAAAGCTATTTTTCCTGGCATTATAACAGCCAGAAATCCTTATCAGAAGGCACTTCTTCATAGCTACAGAATAATGATAACTTAGCTTTTTAGTGATAACCCTAAAGCAAACAAAATATCCTGAAATCCCTTTTAAATTATCAAAGAAAAATGTAATATGAGAAAATTATAGTAATAAGTAGACTTTATTGTATTCTAGTAATTTGAAAATTGATAATTCATGTATATATGGTTACTCTCTGCAAAGCAGAGTTTTTGATGAACTAAAACAATGGATCCCTGACTACACCTAATGACAGAATTGACAGGCCAGGCATAATAATTAGACCCACTGGTGGACATTCACAATGATGCAGAAGCAAAGATTCTGACTTCTTTTCCGTTTATTATTACAATTCAAGTCATGTTTGTAATCAGTGATGTGGTAAATAATCTTGTCCCTTTCTTCCTTCCAACTACCCGATTTCTTGAAAGCAGCTTTTTTATTCCAAAAGCAGAAGGAGATGAGAAAAGTAACTGAAAATCCCACTGATTCTAGGATTCTAGGAGGGAGCAGCTTTTGTCATGAAGTGTTTCTCAGTTTTAGATCTTTTCCTTAACACTGGATAGGAATTAGACCAGAGCTGCAGACCTCCAGGAGCCTGTGGCGCAATGGGGGAGACGTGTAGGTGCCAATTCCCCTCCTCAGCAGATACTGGAGCTTTTCTCTTAAAGATATTCTCTTGTATTATTTGGCTCTTAATATTCCCTGTTTTATTTTCTTGCTATCAATATGAAGTGTGTGAAATAATATTGTAGATGCAAAATGCTTACATACTGTAGCCATGACTGCAAAGTAAAACGAACAAATGAACAAACTTAAATGAAGTATACTTTGAGAAAAACTTACACCTTGTATCTGGAAACTAACAAAAGTCTGATATTGACAAAGCCAAGCAATATAATTTAATTGGTTGAGAGTACGTATACATTCAAGAGGTCATTCCTTTGTACCAGTGATTCTCAAGCAGGGAGACATTTTGGGTTGTCACAACTCTTTGGGGGTTGAATACTGTCTTCTCGTCAGCAGATGCCAATGACAATGCTGAACATCCTATAATGCACAGGACAGCCCGCACAACAAAGAGTGATCCAACACAAAAAGATCAATACAACTGGGGTCGAGAAACTCTGCTCTATACCCAGTGAAATTTGGCCAAATCCCACTTAATGTAACTCATCTTAAATTTTCTGTGTTATTTCTTTCTCTCCCAGATTCAGATGAAGAAAAAAATATATGACACAATATATTTCTTCAAAATGAAAGAGTTTATGCACTACTTATTTTGAATGTAATTTTGCCGTGCTTAGGAGTACACAAAAATACCAGAAACAGTTGTTCGATGTTCACCACCACCAGCACTCTACCACAGATACCCCATCTGGTGCAGTCTGATATGGATAATAATGGTGGAGCGTTCTTGCTGTCTTGACTGTAGTCATTACTGTGATGTTATTTTAGGACTAAGTAGTGTTTGCTCATTGGACCATAAAAGTGTGTCATGTAAATACAGGTTTTAGAACACACAATAGTCTGTCCATGTGTAGAAATATGCAGAAAGAAAACCTCATAAAATGCTTTTTAATAGTATTTGTTGGGCATGTGAAGTAATTCCTTTTCAAAGTTAAATCACTTGGAAAAAAAGGGGCTTCTCTTTTCAAAGACCCCGTAAGTAATTATACTGCATTATACATCATTCATATGTCAATGCAAATTTTGTTTTTAAACGGAAAGAGTTTTGAATGACACGGTACCAAGCAAATGTCCAACATTAACCAAACCTTTTATTTATTTATTTACTCTCACCTGAATTGCTCTTTGAAATTGAATTGGGGGTAGGGGATTAGTATTTATGTAGCTAGCAACCTCATATTTGACACTTTATCCTAGAATTAAATTCTGAACACCGAAATGTCTCACAGAAAAGAAATTCCAAATGACAGCAACCTTCACAAAAACATCCTTAACAACAGTTGAGACATATTTTTCAGTACATATTATATTTATATTGACAGCAAAAAAGTAAAGTGGAAAATATAAAGGGCCAAAACAGTATTTCGAAATCCTACTCTTTGAATCATACATAGAAGTATATACCTAGAAGTGTGTGATTATATTGTTGGATGCTTGAAATCTATGCTTTGTTGAGCTCTTTTTTTCTATAACAGTAATGAACATTTCCTTATTGAGATCAATTTATAATAATGACAGTTAGAGAGCGAAATTTATAGTTATGTAAAATGAAACTGTCCAAATTGGATGAAGTGACTTGATGATACACAGAACTATCAGAGTTATTAAAATAGTGGGTGGCCTATAGACCCTCAGATGCTTCTCAAAACAAATCATCTTGACAGTTAGGATGAGAATCTTACAAAATGAAGTTTATGTGCCTTCTGGTTTTCACAGACATTTTAAAATTGAGAAATCACTCTAGAGAATTATTGGAATTCTATTCTTCAAAAATAAAGTAGCCAAGTATTCTTGGGTGTTCATTAAACTCAGATTTTATTTAATTCCAACATTTGAAGAAATGTATGTGGAATAGATTAGATAGGTAGATAGATAGATAGATAGATAGATAGATAGATAGATAGATAGATGATAGATAGTTATATAGATAGATAAAAGATTTCCCTCCGTTATTCAAAAGATAGTCAAACCAACTCTAGTAAAAGTCAGTTTTGCTGACTTCAGTAGCACATATTTAGGTCAAACCAGCAGCTGTTACAAAATCATTACTCAATTCTATTCTATAGGTTTTTAAATTGAAAAGGAAAAGGGATTTGAATATTATTATATCTGAATGCGGTGCCATATTTCCAGTTACAAGAAATACTGACCAGTTTCATGAATCTCTGTAACATGCATTATTTTTAAATTTTTTGATGTTGTCACACAAGAAAAATAAGAATCTGACCTGGAACCTACTCAATAATATGATGGTTTACGTGTCTCCACATGGATCTTTTTCCATTAAAGAAAAATATCAATCAGTGA
Organism: Equus quagga; assembly: GCF_021613505.1. NCBI lineage: Eukaryota > Metazoa > Chordata > Mammalia > Perissodactyla > Equidae > Equus > Equus quagga. The sequence continues at coordinate 89,081,004 of NC_060270.1, forward strand.
GAGCTGATATTGTGGATTCAAAAGCAAAACTGTGTACAGTTTTGCTGGAATTTAAATTCCAGTCTACTGGAATCCAGGCAGCTTCTTGCCTATGCATTTTTAGACAAGTTAAGTAAGTGCCTAGGCTTCGTTTTCCTCGTCTCTAAAATGGTGATTATAAGAGTACCTGCCTCATACGATTGTTATGAGGATTAAATGATTTAATATATATGAAGAGTTTAGAAGAGTGCCTGGCATATAACAGCTCTATATGAGATATAGCTAATTTTGAAAGTATTCTTATCATTTTTTTTCTTCTTTTGAAGAAGAAATGTGTGATCCTTGAATGGTGATATAATTTGTTGACTGTGTATTTGTTATGTGTACCAGAGTAAGTGACCACAGGCAACCTGTGGTTCAGATAAGAACACTTGTCACCAAACTAGTGAAAACAGTAGCCTTTGCAAAAAGACCAGGATAATTAAATTTAATGTCAAAATCCTAGTGAAACTTTCCAAAATAAGCCTTAGGTAACCTACAGGGTTTTATTTCCCAAGATTTCTATATGCTAGGTTTTTTTTGAACATGTAATAATTCTCACAAGAGCAAGAGTACATAGGGAAAAAAACACAATTTCCAGTTTGTAGTTCCATTTAAGGTTTGAGGGCAAACATAGATAGTAGACTTGTATGTGTTTGTTTTCCATGCGATTTACCAAATACATTCTATTTTCCATCAACGTCCTTACCTACTAGGGCTTCACTACAAAATAGATGAATCAGTTTCCCAATTGTAAAATTATCTGAACAATATTGAGTATCCTGATTTTATCCAGTGTACTTGGGATAAGACCTAAAAGTGGAGTTTTCGTGATAGCTGAGGTCGTTTTAGGATTTGAATTAAAGTTAAGCTATTTTATCTCTAGGTGGCAAATGTATGGTAATAGTCAGAACCTAACAGACCCATTTTTAGCATGACCCAAAAATCTGGCCTCCTGTCAACCTCAGCAATCTTATCTTGTGCCACTTCCTCCTTTAATTCACTCATCTCCAGCCATACTAGCTACTTTTTTATTTCTCAGATGAACTGATCCTTTTTTTCCACAGGGATTTGAAAGAAATACTGTTTCAACTGCCTTGAATATTCTTCCTCCTTCTTTTCACCTTCTCAGCTTGTCTCTCTTGGGACATAATTTGAACCACCATTTCTCTCAACCTCTAAAACAGATTGTCTTCTCATTATATTATCCTATACCTTCTTGTACTTTTCTGTGTAACATTAGTTCAGCATTGTGGTCTATTATTTCTTTCATGTCTTCTTCCCCAGTAGACCATAACCTCCGTGAGCACTTGGACCTTGCTATGTGCTTATTTCTGCCCCCCATTGAAATAACGTTGATGCCTTTGCCTCAACAAAATGTGTGTACACATCCTTCTCTTCTGACTTTTGACTAATTTTGAATGGTCTGCTTGACAATTCCACTCAGTATGGCCTGGACAAAAGTCTTGACCTGCTCCCATCCCACCCAGATTCTCCACTAGTTTCCTCATCTCTTACAAAGAGGCCTTCTATCCACCTACCGATCAAGCCAGAAACCTGAAAGTCATCCTTGATACCTCTCTTTTCCTCACACTCCAATTCTAAACCATCAGTAAGTTCTGTCCTCTTTTGTTTTTTTGAGGAAGATTACCACTGAGCTAACATCCGCAGTCAATCCTCCTCTTTTTGCTAAGAAGGATTGGCCCTCAGCTAGCATCCGTGCCCATCTTCTTCCACTCTACATGTGGGATGCCTGCCACAGTACAGCGTGACAAGTGGTATGCAGGTCTGTGCCCAGGATCTGAACCAGTGAATCCCAGGCTGCCAAAGCACAGCACGTGAAGCCAACCACTAGACCTCCCGGCCAGCCCCTAAGTTCTGTTCTCTTTATGCACCAAATGTATGTAAATATGTCCACATCTGTTCTCCACAATTACCACATTTATCATTCAGGGTTCTGCCAGGAAAGAGTGACACACTCAAAGTGGGTAATATGAAGAAAAAGTTTAATAAAAACATACTTAAAAGGTATAATAAGGTTTGTGGAAACCAACCGGAGATACTTCAAGACCCAATGGCTAGGAACAACAGGAAGCTGTTGACAATGTAGGCTGAAGGGATGGAACAGTTAGCAGAAACCAGAGAGGATAGCTCCACAGTGAGAGCTGTCTGAGATAAGCTGTGCCCTTTGATAGAAGAGTGGGAGAAGTCAAGGCAAGGAAGGAACAGGGGGAATAAATATCCAACCTCATTCTGTTGCCATCTTGCAGTCTCAGGCTGGTATCTCCCATTAGCTAAAACAAAGTAGAAATTAGAAGACAAAGGAACCCCTTGATGTCATTCACAATTGTCGGCAGTTTGCATGCCGTAGGGTCTGGACAGAACAAACTGAAAATATTCTGCACACCATTCTTCTCCCAGCCTCTGTCATTCTTACCCGAACTATTGCAATGGTTTACTATCTAGTTTACCTGTTTTCTCTCTCACCAACACCTAATTCTCAATCCGTTCTGTACACAGAAGTCAGAGTTCTGTCCTTACTATGAAACCTGTATCAAGTTTTTCTGCTTAAAATATCTCTGTTATTATTTATTTCCTTATACTCCCAAACTCCTTGTTTTATTGTATGACTGTTACTATAAAGGTTAATTTCCTTAACTTTTCTCCCTACTAGACTAATCTATGAAGGCAAGCATCATCTATTTCCATCTCTGAGTTCCCTATCAATTTGACTAGAATGTACCAGATAAATGTTGGATGAATTAATGAATTTCAGAAGATAGACTTATATTTTTAAAGGCTTCCAAGGTGATTTTAATGTTCTAGATTTTTAAAAAAAAAAAACTGTTAGAATAACTAATCCTCTAATGCTGTAGATTATAAAGAGAGTAATTAGTAAAATTAATCATTACCCATTTAATTCAGTTATTGTATGTTAATTAAGAACTCATAATGTGCTCATAAAATGTGTTCCTTTGCTCAAGGCTGCCTGTCTTTTTTTTCTGGTCCTTTTTCCCTTTCAGATATCCAGTTTAACCTTGATTAGACCAACCAAGTGGTTCTTCCTTTTTAAAGCTCAAACATGAGCAACTTTATGGTGAACCAATTCACATCTAATCTTGCATTTGAGGAGAGGAAATATTTCCCAAGGAAGTGCTTTAATGCTTTCTCATTATCAGATACTATAGAAGAACAAATTCTTCTCTACAATTTAAACATTTAATATTTTTTTATATTTAAGAACTGCCGTAGGAATGAGGTCATTTCATTGAGTATTTTAATGTTAAATTGGTTTTTTTTTTTGGATCAGAGGTCCTTGTGCTTCTATGTACCTGACTCTGATCTTTTTCCATTTCATTTCTGATAAATTTTCTTCTAATATCTTGCTTCCATCTTATTTGAAATAAGGCCAATATTTTGCTGTCTGCGTTCAGATGTTTATATACATTTGATATGCATCTGCGTCTTCTAGAACTGAAGCAATTCCACTTCTGTGACACATTCTCCGTTGCCAAAGAGTGTTCATATTTCAGAATCTACTATTTTGATGGATAAATAAATAAATAATAATAAGTTAGTTAACTACTATAGCATTTGGGGGCATGAATAACTCATGACTTCTAAGTATTTTCGAGAATTTCAATAAACTTGTGCAATAATTAGGGAATGTGTATGTATATGTATGTATGTATATAAAGATACTTATGCATAAGCACAGAGATAAATAATAGCTATATATTTTATTTCATTCTGCCACTTAAAAATGAAATTTAAGTAGAATTTCTAATTTACTGAAAATAATTGTGTAAAAAGCAATTTATTAGAGAAATTCTCTTATCTTCTGCATGTAATTTTGAAAAGGGCACAAGTTCTAACACCTAATCTCCAGTATGTCCATTAGTAGACTGCCCTCCCCAGTGTCTTTTGTATTAACATTCATCCTAGGTTGTAATCAAATATTTGGATAATTATTGTCCACAAAGTTAGAAGTTGTAGACCACAAGACATATATAAAGCTGTAGTGACATGTCTTCGTTAGTGAATTCATAAAACCTGGGGTATTTCTCTATTAGAGTCCCCATCAGGAGAGTCCTATACTTAAAGTAATACCGCTAAGATTTCCAGAAAAATTATTATCCTAAATCCTGATGCTAAATTATTCAATTTCCACCTCCTCTCAAATGCAGCCAATATTGATATCCTCTGTTGCTGTCAGCATTTATTCCACCATATATTTAAGGGTCAGATGATATGGTTCATTCTCCAGTTCCCTAAGTGAAGTGAAGCATATCCACCTAATTTTTACAATATGACTGCATTTTCCACAAAGGCAAGGCAATGCCTTGCGTCCCTTGCATTTCTCACAATTTCTAGCGTGGTTTTGGACATGAATAAATATTCAATAATTATGTACTTATTTACTACACATATTTTTACAATCCCAACTGATTAATAAGAAATATTACAGTTCATTCACAAGGTTGGAGGTGATAAACTGAAAGCGAACCTCTGTCATGTCCTTAAGGAAAAAACTGAGTCCGTTACTTAAGGTATCTATTTTGCCAGGTTTTCACTTGGTGTTAGAGGTAATCAATATACCCTGACAGTGAAGAGGAGTAATAAGATTACAACCATTCAGGTTTCTTCCGTTAGTCACTGGTATCAACATCATGACTTCGAGAATGAAAGGAAGTAGAACCCTGAAGCCCGATGCTTTAGGAAAGGTTGGTGTAGGAGCGAGGCATTCCATCCTGCCCCACCCACTTGTGCCGCACAGGTAATGATGAGCGGGAGAAGGGAAGCAGCCTCCAGACAAAACACTGAAACTCCAGAGTGTGAGATCTCTGACTTTTATTTTTCCTTGTGTTATCATAAACTTGATTATAATTTTAAACTAATAAATAAATATTTATTGAGTATTGCTAAATTAAGACACTGTGTTAAAATTACATGGGGTATAGTATTATTTTTCTCAATTTTAGATCCTTTTGCCTCTACAGATATTTGAAGGAGCAAAACCTTTTATCCTTAACGTGATCTTGATAATGACTGAATAGTGAAAATTGGTGTTCTAAAGACATATCTGTGTACATAGCCTTTTATTGTAAAATCTACATTACAGCCCTAGGTAATCAGCTGTGTCTTAAATATGAGGTCCTGGGGAAGAGCAACATTTAGGAAAAAATGCTAAAATACAGCGGCTAATGTTAATACTTATTAATACTCGCTTATCTACAAGTCTTAAAAGGAAAGGGTTTTCCAACCATTGTAAAATGTTACAGTGTTAATCTACATTTCAATAAGATATTTAAAGGCAGTACTAGAACTGTCAGGGACCTGCTCTTAAGCTTGAGGGAAACTTACAAAGGAATGTTGACAGTTTCACTTTGTGTGACACGAAAGCATTATTTTATCAAGAAAATGTTATTAGAGCCTCAGACATCTGAGCACTTTCCTTTGCAGATTCTCAGAAAGTTCTGCAGATACCCCACAGTGTGTGGTGCTAGAATATTACCTACGTAAAGTTTTTTGAGATATGAAATTAAGAAAGGGATCTGAATAAGCAAGGTTTCCTCTATTTCACTTGCTTCTGTCTAGAAACCACAGCAAAATCTGAAGCATTGAATAAGGGGCATTCATGTTTGAAAAATCCCAAGCCTAATGGAGGCATTTGGAAGGAGGGGTTTAAAATTACATGCTAAATTATGTTTAGATGTTTGTTAGAGATTTAGAGAGTAGGAGAGTCACTTCTTAAGCAATCTTTGGATTTTACTATGTAGGCTTTGTAAAAGCACCACATTCCTGTTCCTAACATATGGCTAAACATGAGAAGAGTTTTTTTGAGTCAGCAAAGAATTTGCATTATATAGATAGCCTGCAATTCTGCACATTCAGGCATAAATAAGTCAAAATAACCTTTAATTTCACCTTATTATTTTGCACCCCTTCTTTTCTCCTATTTTTTAATTTTAATTTATTGAGGTCATAATAGTTTATAACATTGTGAAATCTCAGGTGTACAGTAGTATTTTTCAGTCACCATATATATGTGTCCTTTCATCCTTCATGCCCAACCCTGATCCCCTTCCCTTCTGGTAACCACCAATCTATTCTCTTGGTTCATGTGTTTGTTTTTCTTCCACATATGGATGAAATCATATGATGTTTGTCTATCTCTGTCTCTCTTATTTCGCTTAGCGTCATACCTTCATGTTGTTGCAAATGGGACTATTTTCAATTTTTTATGGCTGAGTAGTATTCCATTGTACATATATATTATGTGTTCTTTATCCATTCATCAGTCAATGGGCACTGGGTTGCTTCCACATCTGGGCTATTGCGAATGATGCTGCAATGAAAATAAGGATACCTAAGTATCTTTGAATTGTTTGATTTCAAGTTCTGGATAAATACCCAGGAATGGGATAGCTGAGCCATAGAGTATTTCTATTTTTAACTTTTTGAGAAATCTCTATACTGTTTTCCATAGTGGCTGCACCAGTTTGCATTCTCACCAGCAGTGTATGAGGGTTCCTTTTTCCCCACATTCTCTCCAACAGTTGTTCTTTTTTGTCTTGGTAATTATAGCCATTCTAACAGGTGTAAGGTAATAGCTCATTGTAGCTTTGATTTGCATATCCCTGATGATTAGTGATGTTGAACATCTTTTCATGTGTCTATTGGCCATCTATATATCTCCTTTCGAAAAATGTCTGTTCATCTCCTCTGCCCATTTTTTGATTGGGTTGTCTGTTTTTTTGTTGTTGCGTTGTGTCAGTTCTTTATGCATTTTGGAGACTACTCCCTTGATGGATGTATGATTTGCAAATATTTTTTCCCAGTTGATAGGCTGTATTTTCATTTTGTTCCTGGTTTCCCTTGCCTTGCAGAACCTCTTTAGCCTGATAAAGGCCCATTTGTTTATTTTTCCTTTTGTTTCCCTTACCTGAATATATATGGTATTTGAAAAGATGCTTCAAAGACCAATGTCAAAGAGCTTACTGCGTATATTTTCTTCTAGGAGTTTTATGGTTTCAAATCTTACCTTCAGGACTTTAATCCATTTTGAGTTAATTTCTGTGTATAGTGAAAATAATGGTCTACTTTCATTCTTTTGCATGTGGCTGTCCAGTTTTCCCAACACCAGTTATTGAAAACAATTTCCTTTCCTCTCCATTATGTGTTCTTAGCTCTTTTGTCAAAAATTAGCTGTCCATAGATGTGTGGTTTTATTTCTGAGCTTTCAATTCTGTTCCATTGATCTGTGAGTCTGTTTTTGTACCAGTATCATGCTGTTTTGATTACTATAACTTTGTAGTGTATTTTGAAGTCAGGGATTGTGATGCCTCCAGCTTTGCTCTTCTTTCTCAGGATTGCTTTAGCTATTCGGGGTCTTTTGTTGCCCAAAATGAGTTTTAGGATTCTTTGTTCTATTTCCATGAAAAATGTCATTGGGATTCTGGTTGAGATTATATTGAATCTGTAGATTGCTTTAGGTAGTAGGGACATTTTAACTATGTTTATTCTTCTGATCCATGTGCATGGAATATCTTCCCATTTCTTTGTATCATCAACAATTTCTTTCAATAATATCTTATAGCTTTTATTGTATAAGTCTTTCACCTCCTTGGTTAAATTTTTTCCTAGATATTTTATTCTTTTTGTTGAAATTGTAAATGGGATTGTATTCTTGAGTTCTCTTTCTGTTAGTTCATTATAGAGTACGGAATGCAACTAATTTTTGTAAGTTGATTTTTGACCCTGCAACTTTGCTATAGTTGTTGGTTAATTCTAACAGTTTCCAATGGATTCTTTAGGGTTTTCTGTATATGAAATCATGTTGTCTACAAACAGTGAGAGTTTCACTTCTTCCTTGCCAATTTGCATATCTTTTTTGTTTTTCCTGCCTAATTGCTCTGGCCCAAACCTCCAGTGCTATGTTGAATAAGGGTAGCAAGAGTGGGCACCCTTGTCTTCTGCCTCTTCTCAGAGGGATGGCTTTCAGTTTTTCAGTATAATGTTGTTTGTGTGTTTGTCATATATGTTATTATGTTGAGGTACTTTCCTTCTATACCCAGTTTTTTGAGTTTTTATCATAAATGGATGCTGGAAAGTGTCAAACACTTTCTCTGCATCTATTGAGATTATCATGTGGTTTTATTCCTCATGTTGTTAATGTGGTGTATCACATTGATTGCTTTGTGGATGTTGAACCATCCCTAGTATAAACCCCACTTGATCTTGGCCTATGATCCTTTCAATATATTGTTTTGTTGAGTTTCCCAATATTTTGTTGAGTATTTTTGCATCTATATTCACAGCAATATTGGCCTGTGATTTTTCTTCTTTGTGTTGTCCTTCTCTGGCTTGGGATCAGGGTGATGCTGGCCTCATAGAATGTATTAAGACGTGCTCCATCTTCTTCAATTTTTTGGAATAGTTTAAGAAGGATAGATATTAAATCTTTTAGGATTTGGTAGAATTCTCCAGAGAAGCCACCTGGTCCTGGACTTTTAAGTTTTGGGAGTTTGTTGATTACTGTTTCAATCTCTTTACTTGTGATTGGTCTATTCCAATTCTCTGTTTCTTCTTGATGCCGTTTGGCAGCTTGTGTGAGTCTAAGAGTCTAAGTCTTATCCAATTCCTCTAGATTGTCCAATTTTTTGGTATATAGTTTTTCATAGTATTCACTTATAATCCTTTGTATTTCTGCTGTATCCATTGTAATTTCTTCTCTTTCATTTCTAATTTTATTTATTTGAGCCTTCTTTCTTTTTTTCTTTGTGAGTCTGGCTAAGGGTTTGCTAAGGTTTTTATCTTCTCAAAGAACCAGCTTAGTTTCATTGATATTTCCTACTGTTTTTCAGGCTCTATTTCATTTATTTTTACTCTAATTTGTTTTATTTCCATCTTTCTACTGAATTTGGGCTTTGTTCTTTTTTTTCTAGTTCTGTTAGGTGTAGTTTAAGATTGCTTATTTTGAATTTTCTTGTTTGTGAAGATGGGCCTGTATTGCTATGAATTTCCATCTTAGGATCACTTTTGCTGCATCCCATGTGAGTTGGTATGGTGTATTTTCCCTTTCATTTGTCTCCAGATATTTTTTGATTTCTCCTTTAATTTCTTCATTGATCCATTAGTAGTCCAGTAGCACGTTGTTTAGTCTCCACATATTTGTCACTTTCCCAGTTTTTTTTCTTGTGGCTGATTTTTAGTTTCATAGCAGTATTGTTGGAAAAGATGCTTAATACGATTTCAATCTCCTTAAATTTATTGAGAGTTGCCTTGTTCCCAAAAGCATTAGCTATCTTTCAGAATGTTCCATGTGCACCTGAGAAGAATGTGTATTCTGCTGTTTTTGGATGGAGTGTTTTATATATATATATATATATATATATATATATATATATATATATATAAAGTCCATCTGCTCTAGTTTTTTTGTTTAATTCCACTATTTCCTTGTGGACTCTGTCTGGATGATCTATACATTGATGTAAATGGGGGTGTTGAGGTCCCCTACTATTATTGTATTGCTGTTAATATCTCCTTTTTGTCTGTTAATAGAAGCTTTATATTTTACTGCTCCTGTGTTAGGTGTATATATATTTATAATTATGTCCTCTTGGTGGAGAGTCCCTTTTGTCATTACATACTGCCCCTCTTTGCCTCTCATTGCCCTTTTACTTTGTCTCATATAAGTATAGCTATACCTGCTTTCTTTTGTTTGCTGTTAGCTTGGAGTAGTGTCTTCCATCCCTTCACTCTGAGCCTGTGTTTGTCTTTAGAGCTGAGATGTGTTTCCAGGAAGCAACCTATTGTTGAGTCTTGTTTCTTAATCCATCCAGCCAATCTGTGTCTTTTTTTTAGAGACTTCCACCCATTTACATTTAGAGTGATTACTGATATATGAGGGCTTAATACTGGTTATTTTCATCTGCCTTGCTGCCCTAATATTTTTTTTCTTTTTCATTGACTGTTGTCAGTTTTACTGATATATGCCTTGGAAAAGATCTTTTTACACAGATGTAATTAGGAGTTCTAATAGCTTCATTTACATGTAATTCCAGCTCCTTCTCCAGGTTTGGGAATTTCTCAGCTCTTATTTCTTTGAACAAACTCTCTGCTCCTTTCTCCCTCACTTCTCCCTCTGGAATATCTATAATCCTTATATTGCAATTCCTAATTGAGTCAGATACTTCTCAGATAAATTCTTGATTTCCTTTTAGTCTTAGTTCTCTCTCCTCCTCCATTTGAAGAATTTCTATATTTCTGTCCCCTAAATTGCTAATTCTGTCATCCATAATATCAGCTCTGTTATTGGAGGACTCCAGAATTTTCCTTATCTCACCTGTTGTGTTTTTCATCTCCAATATTTCTGATTTTTTTTTTATAGTTTCAATCTTTTTTGTGAAGAATTCTTTCTGTTCATTAATTTTGTTCCTGATTTCATTGAACTGTCTTTCTGATTTCTCCTGTAATTCATTGAGTTTTTTTAAAGATAGCTATTTTGAATTCTCTGTCATTTAGATTGTAAATTTCTGTGCCTTCAGGATTTATTTCTGGGTGCTTGTCATTTTCCTTCTGGTCTGGAGAGTTAATGTACCTCTTCATACTATGTGACGAGGTGGATTTGTGCTGTCACATAGTGTTAGTATATGGTCACAGATTCTACGTTCCATCTCTGGAGGACAGGCAGGAGCTGTGTATTCTGAACACACTGCTATCCCTGGAAGCAGTGTCTGTCCTTTGGAAGCTGTGTTGACAGGACCCATCTGTGTTTGTCTGCTGACTGCTGCTGCTTTACAGATGTATGTGCAGGTTGTCTGACTGGAGCCCCTTCCTCTGGCCGACTAGCTGAGCTAATGCATCAGGTCAGGGGGCACTTTGTTTCACTTGCATTATCCCAGTAATGCTCCCATTCTGCACTCACTCTCTGCCCTCCTGGGATACTGGGCTTGATGAAAACGCCCTTGTGATTGCTTAGCTTCCTTGGTGTGGGGCTTTCTCATGGGCTGGGAGACAACTCTAAGTGAAGGTATTCCTGTCATAGGCTGCCCTTTCCTCCTTCTCCTTTCAGGGCTATGTATGGTCTCAAGCCCTAGATTGCTGCCATTGGGAAAGGGAGAGAAAACCCTCTTACTTCCCTTACAGCCTCCAGGGTGCTCCAGCACCTCCACCTTCAGACATATGGCTGCACAGATCTCTCAGATGTCTATGGTGTTGTGTGAATGTCCTTTGGTTTATGAGTCTCCTTTTGTTGTATCTTCTGAGGAGAGTCTAAGGGAAGAGCTCATTCTGCCATGATGCTGACATCACTCTTTTTTCTCCCATTTTATTCCTTATTACAATTTTTCCCGAAGTCTAGCTAGCTTATTGCTGATAGTTGATGAGTTATAGCAAAGTATGAACAGATTTTCTAATTTAAAAATGGAAATTGGGGCTGGCCTGCTGGAGTAGTAGTTAAGTTCTCATGTTCTACTTCAGCAGCCCAGGGTTTGCTGGGTCAGATCCCACATGTGGACCTATGCACCACATGTCAACCCATGATGTGGCAGACATCCCACATATAAAGTAGAGGAAGATGGGCATGAATGTTAGCTCAGGGCCAGTCTTCCTCAGCAAAAAAGAGGAAGATTGGCAGCAGATGTTAGCTCAGGGCTAATCTTCCTCAAAAAAATAAAAATGGAAATAGTTGCACACTTACTTCAATATGCATTATATAAAAGAGAATCACTGCATTAAAAATACCTTAGATATTATGACTCAGGAATATAGGCTATATATAATATTTTGAAAATTATTTTATTTAAAGGAAGATATTAAATAAAGACAAGTATAGGTGACACATAGCTATGGCAAAAAAGTGAAAGTGGGACAGAAATGTCTAAAAATTGGGAAAGGCACTGTCCGTGGTACTCATTGTTATTATTCTTAAAGACATGTGCTCTCAGTTTGAACCCAAGTAGACCTATCACCCTTTGAAAGATTCTAATACTTCCATAAGGGTTTCTTCCACCACCTCCAATGACACTGTATTTCAAATCAAGATTTTTACTACATCATTAAATCTGATGTCAAATGCCATGTGATAATAGGGAAAAATGCTAGTGAAATATTTTGTCTTTCATCCTCCCCATCAGTGAAAATTATTACTTCTCCTTTATAATGCATGTCCCTCTACATATGCTGTGTATCTGTTCCATTCCACTATGGTCTTGCCATTTCATTTTTAACTATTAATTAATCAAAAATGCAAGGAGAAGAGATTTAATTTGTTTATTATGCATCCAAATCTCATTCACATATTCTTCCATAACTTTCCATGATACATTCTAGCTACTATCAATGGTTTCTACTAGATTAATCTTTATAAGGGACTCTTCTGCTGAAGCTCATTAAATATTTTAACAGATTTGTTGATAGCACTGCTATATCCTATGCTGCTTATCTCATTTACATCATCTCCTTATACAAAGCCTACTAAATACAAATGAGGAAACTGAGACAATAAAAGGTCAAAGGTCAAGTGGTCACCCTGGGAATCACAATCTTTCTGGTTTCAGAACCCATAGCTTTTGCCAGTAAATTAAATTATTTTGATATACAAACTTGATATTGAGACTTATGGTGAATCTCTTTGCATATTTCTCTTCAGCATATGACAACATCGATCACTCTCAATTTTGAATGCCTGTTTTGCTTAATCTTGGGATACTCCACCCTTTTGGTTTCTTTTTTACTTTTCTCAAAATTTACATTCGCTTTTGCTGTTTCATCTGCCTCTTACTTTGTTTATGAAGGGGCCATGTACAAGGTAGCATAATTGACCTGTCTCTATGCTTTACTTACGTATTCATGGTTTAGCATGTATTAAGTATCAACTCAACATTTGGGACAATAGAATGACAATATTGTCAAAATACAACTATTACCTTTTGCAGAATCTATGAAGCGAATAATATGTCACTAGTGTGGTCTTCTCCACCAGCTTGGGGTACAAGATCACATTCTTTTTTTTTTTAAGTTAATAACTTAGGTTCATATATGTTTACTAGGAACTGCAGTCACTACTTATCTTGTTTAACTGTACTTCCAAATACCAGGAGGAAGAAAGAGAAAAGAGGAGAGAAAGAACTAAAATAATCCTATAGCTCCTTCAAAATCCTTGTTAGATTAGAAACCACAATAGCAGCAGGACTATCACTAGCCCAGTTCCCTACTCAGGTCAAATGACACTCCAGTGTGTGTTACTATTGTTAAGATTAAAATTAATATTATTTTATACTCAAAAGTTTAGTCATTCTTTCTTATGCATAAAATCTAAGCAAGAGTCTCAGGGCCTTCTGCCTCATCCCCAATATGAACAGCTATATTCTGGGGTGTTTTTTTCAGGTTTTTTTTTTTTTGAGGAAGATTAGCCCTGAGCTAACATCCACTGCCAATCATCCTATTTTTTTTTTTTCCCAAGGAAGATTGGCCTTCAGCTAACATCTGTGCCCATCTTCCTCTACTTTATATGTGGGATGCCTGCCACAGCATGACTTGGTAAGTGGTGTGTAGGTCCACACCTGGGATCCAAACTGGAGAACCCTGGGCCACCAAAGCAGAGCATGAGAACTTAACTGCTGTACCACTAGGCCAGCCCCACTGTATTTTGGTTTTTGAGCCCAGGTAACCTCTTTAGACATTAATTTCTCATACGATTATTTCTTCTCTAAGAACTTAGTATCCTTTCCAGGACACGAAAATTTAATTAGAAATGTTATAGTCATCAAAGAAGTTCAACAAACATTGGTTCTCAAAAAGAAATGGATTATGGTATTTATCATTGACTCTCAAGTGGCTCACGGACTGCTGTGCAAATGTAACAAATTTATTTCTGAATAATACAGAGGATTGGTGAAGGCAAGCCAGGCCAGACACACAAAACCTGTTTCTTACTCCTCTGGGGCAATGGGAGCCATTTAAATGTTGAGGGAAGTATCAGAGTATATCTGTTCCAATATGATGGATTACATTTGCTTGGTATCTCCTGGCATTGTCTCCTGAAGAAAAAAATTAGTTCTTTTTCAATAGGTATCCTATAAGAATTTCTACATTAAGTAAGGAATGCTTGTATAAGAGAGGGGAGCATTGTTATTTCAACTTCCTGCCCCAGAGATTTTCTCTATGGTGATAACAAACTTTGATTAAGAAACACTTCATAGACAAATACTATCATGAGCCAGGAATGAAGTAATAGGTAACCTGCTCAGTTTGTGAAGTTAAGATGAATTAGGAGATGAAGGTGGGGAATAAAAAGAAGAGAGATTTTTGGAGAGAAGAAGGCAAGCTGTTAAACTTGCTAAAAGACTACAGCATGTTGTGCAATATGGCCACTTGAAAGTTTCTAGTCATGGAAGGATTTGAGTACTTTCAAGAAATAGGAATATCTAATTATTCAGTCTTAACTGGCTTATAATTTTTTCTCATAATATCCCACTGCAGTCCTCATCCTTAAGATAATTCTCCTAACCCAGTATCCTGTGCCACCGGAATTTAGGGGAATGATTCATTTTGAGTTCCTGCCAAACAAAGCCTACATGACAAATATTTGTGTGCAGGTAGTTTTTATTTAAGATCTGGTTACAAAAAGTAGAAGTGAAGAAGCAGGGAGAATGAAAAAAGGAAGGAGGAACACACAGAGTAAGAGTGCACCATCAAGATCCTAATTGTAGGCTCTTATTCCTTCATGATCTGGGAGAAACGTGCAGGATCTCTCTGAAAGACAAGAATATGGAGTACTCTGACCACTAATTCCTATTTCCCATTGGTTGAGGTTCATCCCCAGAGGTGCTAACTCTTCTCTATTCATGGATTATACTTGTGTCTGGATTAGTGAGCCCCTAGATCATCAAAGGTCTTCATCAAAGAAGGTCTTGTGACAGAAAGCAGAAAGACTCACAGTGGGTGCCTGGGGTGAGACAATGGCAGCTTAAGGTGAGGCTGAATAGTCTACTACTCAATGGCTGAAATCTGACATGGGCTACAGAGATGTGATACAGACCCCAGAGATAAGCTAGAATGAGTAAAGTTATTGCTGTGTGATACAATATGGAATAAAAGACTGTGCATCAGGAGATGAAGTGAATTAGTTCAGCAAAAGCAAGAATTCAGAGACATATGTGTC
The DNA here is from genome assembly GCF_021613505.1 of Equus quagga. Lineage (NCBI taxonomy): Eukaryota > Metazoa > Chordata > Mammalia > Perissodactyla > Equidae > Equus > Equus quagga. The sequence goes on from NC_060270.1 coordinate 89,096,194, forward strand.
TAGAGGAAATGTCAATGCCACCACTATCTCCAAAGGTCTATGGAGAGTTTCTTTGAAATACTGGGTCTTCTCACCTTACCTGCATAGTGGGCCATCATGAGGTCTCTTCTAGGTGACATTCAAGTTATTGTATTGTGGAACTCCAGAGGTAGTCTCTTTCTTCAGACAACTCACATTTGAAAAAAGTAGACTTTATTCAAAATAGATGAAAGGGTGATTTGGGGCAATGATGTTTCTAAACTTATATCTCACTAATAAATGTGAGTTCCAAGAACTTGTTATGACTCTCTCCTTATAGATTACTTCTTCATATGTGAATAAGGCACAGTATAAGCAGTTCATAACAGTTATTGTTTTCTGAAATAATAATAAATAGTAGTCATTGAGCATTTCTCAAACGCTACCACTCTTCTAAGTGTTGTATGTGTACTAACTCATTTAATCTTCACAACAATCCTTTGAGGTAGGCGCTATTATCAACCCCATTTTTCAGATATGGAAGTTAAGGCACAATGAAGCTAAGTAACTTGCCTAGATTCTCCAGCGAATACATGGAAGAATTGGAATTCAGACCTGAAAGTCGAGGTAAAGTCCAATCTCTAAAGCCCTGCAGTTTACGCATCTTGGGCCAAGACATGAAAGTCCTAAAAATCAAGATCCAATAGCTTGTCTACAGTGTTAGTTTATTATATGGCAACAAAAATTTTTTAAAAGGCATTTTAATAATTATTGTTTCATAATCATAGAAATGATCTAATATGCTTCATCAGTTATACACGCAAAACACACTTTACTTTAGATTTTATTCATTTTTTAAAAATTGAACAATACAAAAAATAGGTCAAGTACCTTTGTTAATTAACTCTATTTCATTAAAATCATGACCTCTAGTTTAAAATGCCTCCACTCTTGTGTGTTAAATTTATGTGGATGGTCCATAAACAGTCCTTAATTAGTCACATGTGTATTCAGATGTGGGTTCGTGTGTTATAAACTAACACTGAAGTGTATAAGGAACTGTCAGTCAGATCAAAAGTCAACTGAAAATCATCCCGTTTGCAAAGCTGAGAGCCTGTCACAGTTAGTTAGCCATAAATGTTTAAAACAGCAACCAAACTTTTATTCTAATTGAGCATGAGTTGAAAGCCTACCCACTTTGATGTCTTTGCTTTTATCATTTGTATATAGCCAAAAAACTACTATTATGCTTTTTTTTAAAATCCCCCCCTTGGAGTGGTAGACATTACTTGGTTCTGAAAATATACAGGTAGATCAATCTATAATTTCAGGGCCTTTGTACAGTTTCAAGTTATGCCTATAATCTTCCACGTGCAAATGTTCAAAAGTAAAATTCTTCCCTCTTTTTTCTCTATTTGATCTCTTTCTCCACATATTTGCAATTCAAGACATAAGGAACACATCTTTGCGATGATATTTAGGGAGCATCATTTGAAGTGTAATATCACTCTTATCTGATTTTTCAGCCTTCAGTAGAGACAAATCAAGTAATGGAGTTTTTATTAATATTACACATCTTATCAGTAAAATTCAGCAGCATTAATGGCCCCATTGAAGAGATTTAGATATTGAGACTCAGAAGTGAAATGACTATCAGGGTTTTAGAGAAATTCATTTGGCAATATAGCAAAGATCATAAAGTGCCAGACCTATACACTTTTCCATTCTTTTAGTATAGAATTTGAACACAAGGTATGCATTCAGGATCATTATCTTATAGTTTTATGGCCAACAATATTATCAATTAGAATAGCTAATGCTGGAAACATTCTCTAGCCTGCCCAAAGGACCATAATAGTTGCCATGTATTTCACTTTTTCATGCTACAAGCTCCTCTGTAAATTACCTTTTTCCAAATAGTCAATTATTCTCTAAAGATATTTAAATAATAAGAAAATAAATATATATTTACCTATGTAGTCATCAACATTTATTGTCTTTATTTTTTTGTATAAATCTTGGTGGCATCATTTCCATCTGTCTAAAAGATTTGCTGTAATATGTCCTGTAGGGCGGGTCTGCTGGTGGTGAATTTCCTCAGATTTTGTAGGTTTGAAAATGTCTGGATTTTGCCTTCATTTTTGGAAAATACATTTGCCAACTATAAAATCCTAAATTGACAATCTTTGTTTTTCAGTATTGTAAAGATGTAGCTCCATTATCTTTTTATTTCTTTTGTTTCAGACAAGAAATATAATGACATTTTTATCTTTGTTCCTCTGTACATAACATGTCTTTTTTTCTGGATATTTTTAAGAGTTTCTCTTTATCTGGATTTTGAAACATTTTATTTTGATATTGGTATGCCTTAGTATAGTTTTCTTCGTGTTTCTTGTGTTTGGAGTTCTTTGAGCTTGTTGGATTTGTGAATTTATAGTTTTTCATTAAGTTTGGAAAATTGGGGACCATTATTTCTTCAAATACATTTTCTTTCTCTCCTCTTTCTTCTTCTTCTGGGATACCAATTGCCCCTATATTAAGCTGCTGGAAGTTGTTCCACTGCTTACTAATGTTCTCTTCATTTTGTTGTGTCCTTTTTCTTCCTTTGTTTAGTTTCTATTGCTAAATCTTCAAGTTCACTAATATTTTCTTCTGCAATATCTAATCTGTTGATCATCCCATTCAGTGTATTTTATATTTCAGACATCATAGATTTCACCCCTGAGATTTCATTCTGGAACTTTTCATGTCTTCCTTGTTTCAACATAACTCTTTAAACATATAAAACAGACTTTCAATAACTGTTTTTTATTTGTTTATTTTGTAATAACTATTTCAATACCATTCTTATTAATGATTTGATATCTGTGTTGATTCTGGGTTAGTTTCAATTAACTGATTATTTTCCTCATTATATGTCATGATTTCCTACCTCTTTGTATGCCTGCTGGTCTTTGATTGAATGTCCAACATTGGAAATTTTACTTTGTTGGATGCTGGATATTTTTTATTCCTACAAATCTTCTTGTTCTTTGTTTTGAGATACAATTTACTTACTTGGAAACAATTTGAATCTTTCAATTCTTACTTTTATGATTTGTTAGGTTCAGAGGAGTGTTTAGTCAGGGGTAATTATTCTGCAATACTGAGGCAAGACCTTCCTGAGTATTCCTTCCAACACTTTGTGAATTAAGAGTTTTTCCAGTCTATTTCACGGGAACAAGTACTCTTCCTGGTCCTATGTGCACACCAGGCACTGTTCCCTCTAATTCTTTTGCGTGATTCATCCTCCAGTCTTCGGTGGTTTCCTCACATGCACATAGTGATCAGTGCTCTGCTAATTCTGGAGGAAGATCCTCTGTGTTTGCCCAGGGTTTTCCTTCTGTGACACTTTCTCCTTCAGGTACTTTATCCTATGAACTCTAACTGCGTTGGTTTCCCTAAACTCTCAGTTCTCTCTCCTCAGCTCATCAATTCCTCAGGGCTCTGTCTCAGTTTCTCCTCCCCCTGCTGTGGCCAGCAAACTACTAAAGCAGTAATCTAGGCCAAACTTAGGGCTCACCTTGTGGGTTTCCATCTCTCAAGGATCCCTGTCCTTCATTACCTGATAGTCAGTGTTTTGAAAACTATTGTTTCATTTATTTTGTCTGAATGGTTGTTGTTGTTGTTGTTGGATATTTCAGGTGGGAGGGTAAATCCAGTCCCTGTTACTCCATCTTGGCCAGAATGGTTACTTTTTGAGCATGAAAAATATAAAAATTTATTAAGCACTTAATATGTATTCGACACTAATCTAATTGCTTTACGTATACTAATTCATTGAGTCCATACAATAATTCATGAAGTAACTATTATTATTACCTTCCAGCAGCAGACACTTTTGGTTGCCTACACAATATCATTATTACCTCCTTTTACATCGATAACAGCTCAGATTCGTTCCCAGGACATCATTCTGTCTCTGATGTATCAATCTAACAGAAATGACATCTACTTCTGATTAAATGTGTACCTTCCTTCATCTCTTAGATTCATTCAATTGTGTGTATTTCAGAATCTTAGTAAAGAGAGTAGGATTCTTTCTAAAACTCTTTTTTTAAAGAGAGAATAAATCCTTCAAGAGACAAATTTCTGGAAACATACTGACTGGTAAGTGTAGTCCTCAAAAGCCATTTGAGCTATAATTCTTCAGATTTGTGTGTGGATGACATATTCAAATTACTTTCCTGTTTCCTGATATACATTATCAGCTATTGTCTTGCTTTTTTTCATATTTTAAAAAAATTTTGATGAAATAACACTTTTTATAAAAGATGATCTACTTAGTAATCATAAAATAACATTCAAAGGGATAAGTAAGCCCTTAAGAAGATACTACTTTCATACTATAAAATTTACTCCTTGGTAATCCCACACTCAGTTAATATAAAATATAACTATGTGAACGCTAAAAGAATAGAAAGTTATACATTGAATCCTGCGCCATCCTGATACCTATTAAAGAACAAAAGTGGGGAAACAGAGACAGTAGGAAAAGTATGAAAAAGTACACTTGTTAATTGTTAAGGGTATTTTTGTGGTTTTTCCTTGCAGAAAACATCCATGAAGAGGAAATCTAGAATAGATACAGAGTTTCTCAAGAGAAAGAAAATACTGGGAACAAGTGAAAGGATAATTTATCATGATAATTATACATATGGACAAAGAGTCAACCAACACCATAAGGTTGAAAATGTTAAATAATAATTTAGAAACATTGCCTGCCAAGGTTTTTTTGTGATGTAAATCCTGAGCATGAAAATATTTGTTGAAAGCTTTCACATTAGAACTGTATATGTTGTATTTAGTAAAGCACACAGAAAAAATGATTTATGATTCCTGGAGGGAACTGTTAACTGCAGTCAAAATGGAACCCGAGAGAAACTGTATATTTAGGAATTAAATGGTAGACAGATACAGCACAGTCTTAATTGCATTTGGAATTAGAAGAATATGATACTGTGAGGTAATATAGAAGCAAAGAAGAGAAAAAGAGAAATAAAGTTACTTACGGATTTTTTGTTATGTGGCTATGATATTTATGAATCACAACCTCTGGTCCCCTCTATCTATAAAACGGTATGCCATCACCTATAGTTGGGTGGAGTAGTCATCTTACCCCACTTCCCTGCAATTTCCAAAGATGGTTGTATTACCCAAGCCAGATAAATGAATTCCCTTACTAGACTGTTTAATTTTCATGCAACTGGAGGAAAAAGACTCTTGCATCTTTCATCACCACAGATATATGTAGGACTACTAGTACTTTTTTTCTATACAAGTGAGTGAAAGCTAATCTTCCTATAGATCAGATGAAGCAATGAAGTGACAAACAAAAATGAAAAAGGAGAGAGAGAATGAGAAAGAGAAAAATATTGAGAGAGAAGTAGTTTTAGCAGTATTGACTCTCTGGTTCCTGTTTCTGAGGTTCCTGGGGTTTTCTCTGGTTCTCTCAGCTTTTCTTTTGAGTCAGTGTGTTGACCCAATACTACTACAATAAACTTCTATTTGGCTTAAACTGGACTGATGTGAATTGAATGTCTGTTACCTAAACTGAAAGAACTTTGGATCAAAAGAAATTATGAGCTGAGTTCATCAATTTGTGACTCAATAGCATGAAACTTTCTACTTCCTGTTTAGAAGTTACAGTTTAATAGGAAACTGTGCTTGGAATTGCACCACGGACTGAATCATTTCCAAGTGTCTAAATTCTAGTCTACTGCTTTTAGCTCACCTGTTCTGCTGAAATCTAAACATTTAGTGAAATTTAAAGAATGTGAGAAATTAGGGACTAGGTGTAAACTAGAAACATTATTTTGAGGTGCCCCTTATATTGTTAGCTTTGTTAAAAATAAAATACTTTTATTTTTACCATATACCAGATACCATAGAAATAGAAATATTGCCTTCTAAATTGAAATTAGTTTTATATTAAATAATTGTTGAAAAATGTTATGTTCTATGAGTAGTTAATTCTGGAGATTGAAAATAATGGTTAAGAAAGACCAAAGTCATGTGTTTGGTTTCATTTCGTCTCTATATGTCTCATTTTTCTTATATGTAAAAGGGGTTTTATCAAAATTAGATATGGCAATGTATGTGACTCTTGATGCATCATAATGTCCCATTAAATTTATTTTCTTTATTGTGGTACTTTATACTGGGGTAGTCCCTGTTGGAATTTTTTAGCTGGTAACAAGCAAGAAGAGATTGCTGAACTACAAAGAATCTTGCCAATTTCTGATTCTAAATGTTATATTATAATTAAGTTCTTCATAATAACTTGCTAATAAAAAAAGTGTTTGGCTACTGAAACTTTGTTTGAGAACCTCTAGTTCTGGTCTGACCTTGATTCACCTGTGAGACCCCAGCTTTCACAAAAGCTATCAGTCATGACAGAGACAGATTCTCTTAACCTCCCACTCAAGCCACATTCTTCCCATCAACTAAAGTGCAGCTTAGAACTCAACCTTAAATGTCCTTCCTGATCTTTCAACTGGCATATATAATATAGAGGAAAAAAAACTCCCAAAAAGCACCCAAGTGTATTCCAAGGACAATGGGTCAGTGTTAGAGGAGAGGGGAAATTTTGAATCCTGTACGGATTTGAGCATTGGTCACCCAGATTGTCCTCTGGCTCCCTTGGCCTCATGCCTGCCTCCCAGGGAAGGGAGGGAAGATGGCAAAGATTGACTAGAAGCTGAAAGAACTCTTTCATTAGAATGGCTGAAAGATTTTGGAAGCTCAAGGCAATAGCACTTTGCAACCTCTGTCCTAGCGGGATCAAAGGGATTGATGGTGAGTAAAAGAGTGAAGGGTAGTTTTCCCTATTCAGAGTTTCTATTGAGCATGAAAATGTCACAGCATCTGAGCAGTGGATCAGCTGACAAGTGGAATGCACAAGAATTGGAGATGGTATTTCACTGTCATGAGCCTTGAAGATTTTGTTGCAGCATTGATGCTTTGGGATAAAATCAAGGGTATAGTAGGCAGTTGGGGATGGGGGACCTTACGGTGGTTTTGATATCACTGAAAGATCCATACCAGGAGAAAAAGGAAGTGGCACATGCACGCAGTAGCTAGGATCACTACTTTTTTGACACGGTAAAATAATCCTGGGCCTATTTTAAAGGAATGATTATGTTGTAAAGGTTCTGAGATTCACTATAGCCCCCATCAGTTGAATTTGTTAATACTTATTTGTGTGTCTCTAAAATAGCTTTAGTGGCTAATGAATAGTAAAAAGCATGTGTTTTGTTATTGTTTAATATAATTCTAGAAAAAATTATTAAATTAAAAAATATTAGCACAATTATTTTCACGGAATATATTACAGTAAAAAACAGCTCTGGACCCTAATTGATTAGGTGCATGAATTTTGTGAAAAAGGTTATGTTCTGTTAGTTTAGTAATTTTCTAAAAAAAAAAAGATTAAAAAGCATCTCTTAGCAATTCCAATAGTAGTATTAGAAGGATGGCTAGAATTTCTTGTGGTGAAGTTAGGAGAAAAAGAAATATATCAGAAATCAAAGGACTTGAAAAAAACTCAATATAACATACTCAAATTAGAGGGTCTGATTTGGGTTTTTTTATGGAATGTATATCTGTCATGCATAAGAAACTTTAATTTACAAAAAATAGTGAACAAAAACAACAAAATATCACGATGACTTAAATGCTAAAATATTTGGTATTGTCTAGAGCAGTGCTTCTCAAAATTTTATGTGCGCATCAATAGCCAGAGGATTTTGTAAAAATGCAATCTAATTCAGCAAGTCTGGGATATGGCCTGAGGTCTGCATTGCAAGTATGCTGCCAGGTGATGCTGATGTTGCTGGTCCATTGATCATAATTTCGTTGTGATCATTTTTGGTTCTAGATTCATGTGCAGTTGTAAGCAATAATACAAAGAGATCCCATGTACTCTTCATCCAGATTGCTCCAAGATAACATCCTGCACCTTTGTAACATTCAGTTAGGGATATTTATGCAGGTCTATTTCTGGGTTCTCTGTTCTCTTCCATTAATCTATGCATTTATCCCTTCACCAATACCACACAGCCTTGTTTGCTGTTGCTATGTAACAAATCTTGAAATTGGGTGGATTGATTTCTCCCACTTTTATCTTGTTTTAAAAATTGTCTTAAGCTATTCTATTTCCTTTGCCTTTCCACACAAATTTTAGAATAATCTTGTCTATATATGTATACAAACATTTGCTGATACTTTAATAGACATTATATCAAATCTATTTCGGGAGAATTGACATCTTTAGTATGTTACATCTTCCAAACCATGAAAGCAACATGTCTAAAAGTACTAACATTTAGAACTTTTTTTGTCAAAATTTTATTGTTTTTAGCGCAAAAGTGTTGCATGTATTATGTTAGAGTTATACCTAAACATTTATTTGATTTCTATGAGCAATCTTAAGTGGTATATTTTCAGTGTTCACTTTTTTCTTGCTAGTTTATAGAAATACTATTGATGTTTGTATGTTTATCTTCTATCCTGTAGCCTTGCTGAACTCACTTATTAGTCTAGGAGGTTTTTATAGATTTCTTGGAATTTTTCAATTATTCAATCTGAAAACAGAAATATTGTATTTCTTCCTCTCTCATCTGTATGCCTTTTATTTCCTTTTCTTACCTGATTATGCTGGCTAGAATGCCAATACTCTATTGAAAAGAGTGGTAAGAGCAGATATCCTTGCCTTGTTGCAAACCTTAAGAAGAAAGTATTCAGTCTCTCACCATTAAATATATTAGCCATAGATATTTTACAGATGCTTTTTATAAAGTTAAGGGAGTTTCCCTCTCTTCCTATTTTCCTGAGGCTTGGGGAGCCTATGTACCTTCCCTATGGCCACACTTCTAAATATGAGAGTCTGATTGAGAACCCAAGGCTTTCTCTTCAAATCTTGTTCTCTCCAGGATTCTAATACATATGTAAAACTCAGAAGTTTTGAAAAGCATGGTCAGCAATTAGTGAGGATACAATATGGCTAAAACATAAGTGTGTCTATGGAGAGTAGTAGAGTTTACACACAATTAGATTGGTATGTGGAAGACATCTTTAGAGTTTGGAAAATAGGCTGGAATAGAGTGGGACTGGAATCAGGGACCTGAGTTAGAAGATGTAAATTCTTCTGGCAAGAATTGATGACATCTTAAAGTAAGAAATTAGTAGTGGAGATTTCATTGTTTATGATGTCTAATTAGTTCTTTTGATCCTAGGTAAAATTAACTTTAATATTTATAAAAAAATACTTAGGATAGCAGTAATTACTGTAATAAATATACCCACATGTTTCAGTGGTTTAGCACAATAGATTATTTCTCACTTTGTGAGAGTCCAGTGGTCATAGTTAGCACATGGCTCTCTACCACAAGATGACACAGAGACCTAGGCTGCTTGTAGCAACGTGGCCTCCTGTCTGTGGGAGCGGAGAGAGGAAGCAGAAGGGAACTTGCTTCCTAAAAGCCTTGCTCGAGAAGTGACATGCGTGACTTCTAAACGTATTCTTCCGGCTGACACTCAGTTACTTGATCATATCTATCCACAAAGGGGACTAAGAAATTCATTTAACTGTGTGTCCAGGGGGAGGGGGAGATGGCAGACGCAGATTTGGTGAGACGTATTTGGTGAAAATTTTCTGCCACAAAAAATTCAAGTCAAACAATTATGTAAAAAAATATAAACTCATAAAAGACTAAAGAATTATTGTTTTAGCACATATATTAATTTCCTATTGCTGCTGTAACAAATTGCCACAAATTTGGGAGCTTAAAAATAACTCAAATTATGATCTTACAGTTCTGGAGGTCAAAAGTTAGAAGTGGGTCTCACTGGGCTCAAAACAAGGTGTCAGCAGAGCTACCTTCTTTTCTGGAGGATCTGGGGAGCATCTGCTTGCCTTCCTTTACCCCTTCCATAGGCAACACACATGCCTTGGCTCGCAGACCCCTTCCATCTTCAAAGTCAGCAATGATGGGTCAAGTCTTTCCCATGATGCCATCTCACTCTTTTACCTCTCTCTTGCACATGAAATGCCCCATGTGATTACATCAAAGTCATTAGGATAATCCAGGATAGTATCCTTATTTTAAGGTTGGATGATTAGCAATCTTAATTCCATGTAAAATGTTAGCACCTCCCCACCTGGGTATGTAAAATATTCACAGATTCTGGGGATCAGCACATTTGGGAGGGAGTCACTATTGTGACTACTACAACGCAGTAGAGTTTTATAGACAAATATGAATGAATATAATCATTTTATCATATTTTCTATTAAATTGGGAAATGCAGTCTTGTGGAAAAGAGTTAAGCAGCTCTGCATTCAAATTTCAGCACTGTCAAATTTCAGAACTGTGTAAGTTCATTAGTTCAGGCAAGCTACATAACATCTGTGTGTCTATTTTCTAATGTGTGAAATGGGAATAAGTAATACTTTTACTATAGGACTGTTGTTAGGCCTAAAAGAGAAACTGTATGTTTAAGATACTCCCTGGAACATTGTTAATTAAAAATAAACTGGTCTATTTCAATATACTTCTTTTTTCTAGGGTTAGAGAAGATCAGTACTTCCTTAGATAAAGGCATCATTTTTTCAAACTTGAGTTTCAAAGCTGACTATTTTTGAGTCTATAGTGAAATCATGGTTGTAAAAGCCAGTATTGGTCAGGAGAGGGGATAGCATCTAAATCCAAAAGCACCTTTTACCTATCAAAAGCATAGAGACCTAATCATAGAAATTGAGAAACTCAGAAAGGAAAGTTTCTACCTACTAGGAAGAAAGTTAGTGTCACTAGCACTCAGGGAGGGAGTGGGGGAACTGTCCTGTGTTAAGAGAGATTAGAGAAGTAAGAGTCAGGTGAAGATACTACTCGAGTCCTTCAGAGATTGGCTCCAAGAGGAACCACTCAACCAACAAAGAAGGAAAATGGGCAATTTTAGGAGAAAGAGTCTCCTCTTTCCAAGTCCATTTAGAATTCTGAGATGAAATAGTCTTGGAGAGCATCCTTATATCTACACAGGTGACTAGAGAAGGAATGGCAGTAAAAATGAGCTAAGGCAGGGAAAATGTCAGACCTCATATCCTGATTCTCTTTCCTTGTGGGATGTGGACTCATCTGTGGAATGAGCAATTCTTGTGTGCTTCTAGGACGGACCTAGAAGGCAATATTGAGATTCATCAGTATTCCACAATTTTCCCCCTCTTGTTAAGGAGTAAATTAACATACTAAAGCCAGGGACTGGCTGGAGGATTCATTACCAGTGAGGGTCAGCAAGGTGGGGATGCCTGCGTTCCAACCATGATAAGAAAACAGACATCTAGTTACAGCATCAGTGAGCACTTAAGCAGTGGATGCAACAAGAAAAAGGTCAACACCAGAGGCCAAGGATTCACAGTTACACCTAGGGAGAGGTCAGTGGAAGCCATCAGAGAGTGACTTGTTAGAGTTAAAATCATGGCTCTCTTACAAACACAACATGGCCATGTGTCAAATGTTTTGTTTTACCGATTAATAAGCAAGTGAGAAACATGTTACAACTGTTTTAAAGAATTCAAAGAGCACACACTTATTTAAAGGATTAGGAATGTTGAAATAAATTTACAATAAATGCCATACTCTTCAATATCAAAGAAATAATCAATTGCATTCCATCAGACAAAATTCATTTTCTTTCTATGGACAAGAACTATTCACATTACTATCAATTTTCTACAACTTGCAGACTTGCAATATCACTCAAAGACAATGAGTGTGTCTGGGGGGGAGTGTTATTGAATTATATAACCCAGAGGGTGTGCTAGACAGGAGACATACCCAATAATATTTTTGCCCACTTCAAAGTCTTTTCTTTCACAGTCTTGCCTGACTGACCTCAAGCAGACCACTCTCTTGATATTTTGTCAGCTTTCTCCAGCACCTATGCATCATCTTGAAAGTGAGAATGTGAGTAAGAAATCCTGAGTCTGAAGAGACTGAGTCTTCCATGATGGCGCTCATTAAATTAAAAGAAAGGAACATTCCTTGAATGAGTTAATATAAAGTTTTTGTTTTCTTCGGTGAGATTAGGGATTTTAGAAAATTTAGTTCAGTTATAGAGAAATAATGAAATTTACACATCTTCTCTATTTGAATGAAGACGTAAATTTTAAACTTAATAAATATGCCAATGGATTTATAGTCTCTGTCACAAAATAAAGCTCAATCAAGACTATCTTATTACTGTGCGTTCAGGGAGGTCTGGCTTTGCTCCCTTGTGGGTGAGAATGCAGAATGAGCAGCACTATACTTGAGAAAGTAATAGAAATAATTTTATTTAAAAAAATCAGATTTCTTCTTACTGAGTCAAAATAAAGGTATTTTGTATGATACCACAGAATAATTAAATTTCTCCACAGTCCATCAGGAAGTGGGAACGTGATTTTCAATAATCCAGGAGAGGCCATGACTAGGTGAAATTCGAAAATAATTGAAGGATTTTCCTTCTCCTTCTTTGATATTCTCTTCTTTTCTGGCTGCACCTTTCCTGTCCCCGAATATCAAGAGCCTTTATACAGTTTTCAGTCTGCCAGCATTAACCAGTGGCATTAACCTTCCATCTCTACCAGTTACTCATGTTCTTGACCTCCCTGTCCATCCATTCTCCTCTAAACTATGATCCACTGTGGGGCACATTAGTTAATTTTCAGTTTGGAAATGATCTGTAGACTTATTCCCTTAAAATGAGAATGATGAGTAAAAGTTTAAAAGATTGTTCTAAACTGGTACTGAGTTGAGAGTGAAAAAAATAAATTCTTCAGAAGGAATACAACCTTAATGGTATTATGTTCTGGAAGGCAGGGGGCAAGGCTAAGTTTGAGAGATGTTTATAGTGTTACACTCACTCTATAGGTGGCACTTAAATCATAAGTAGGACTTGCTCCTTCTCCACTGTGTGAGAATGACCCTAAATCCATGTGCTTATTCAAGTATCACACATCACGCTGGAACGTTTCCCCTTAGTTAGACCACATATGCTATGTGGTGAGGCCATAGCTATTATCACCTTAATGAACACAATTCAGGAGCAAAGTTTGCATGTAGTCTAAAAGTATTTGCCAGATAATTAGAAAATGTTCCATTGCTTCAAAGACCTTGTATATAATACACAGTTAAATGATTATTTTGGAGCTTATTGTGGAGTATTATTACCTTTGAGAAAGCATTGTTATTGGGCACTTTTTTCTAGGAGACATTAATGCATATAATTAAAAACATACAATTCAACCTCTCTGCAGGACATCTATGAAACCATTTATGAGTTGTTGTTTCTTGTCCTTCTAGGTGTTGCTGACTCTGGGCTCAAAGTAATGAGAAGAAAGTTATTTTTAGGTTGGTATAAGTGTTTTGGTTGCTCTAAACTAAAAAGCCTTATTTAGAGTTTGCATACAATACTATGGTACATTGTGTTTTATATAAAGCTAATTGCTCTCCTTACTTTTGCCATTATCCTTTTTTTTTCTAATAAGCCTTTTCCTACTAACGAAATGAAAATGGAGTCGATTTGTATTGCTGGTTGGGAAAAAATAAAATATTCAAAGTAAAACAATATATTAAAAACATTTTCCCATCACTACCTTCCCAGTTTATAAGGACTTTACTTTATCATCTATTTTGAAAATAAAACACAAGGTAAAATATATGTGTTCTATATATGCTCATGTGACTAGATAACCAAAAATGATCATCTGCCCTTATATTTGCAAATATCATAGATGAGAGAAATTTTTGTGTAACCCTTCTGCTCACAGGTATTCTAATATTCATAATCATGATTACACACTTTTATTAAGCACATACCTTTGCCCTCATCTCTGTTGGTTGCTGAGCAAAGAAATGTAACTCGTCGTGGACCTTGAAGTTAAGAACATACTATCTAAAACAGTAAAATGAGAGACCATTGGTTAAATAATTGCTTGAAGTCTACCATCAAGTTTCAAGCCCAATTTATTTTGACAAATGGACACTAAGTTGGATATAAAATGCAAACCACTGTCCCCAGGCCATTGAACATTTGACAGTATATGGAGATGTGGTTCTAAACAGCTAATTCAAGATATGTTGGCACTAGCCTCTCAAATATGAAAATGGTTGTGATTCCTTTGAACATGAAGCTGTCCTTTGCCCAGCCATAGGCAAGAAAGAACTATGGCAGCCATAAGGCAGACACATTAATTTTTACTAGACTGAGTTCAAGCCCTTTAGGGTGAGTTAAGGAGCCAAATGCAGGAATGCAAGGTTATCCCCCAAAAGTGTGTGCATGAGGGGAGAGGGGAACAAAATGTATAAGAAGATCTAGGAAATATGTTCCTGCTGCCCACCATCATCGCTTCATGAATTTTCTGTGTACTAATTAATTTAGAAAATCATTTAGAATGTACTTTTTGGGTGTTTTAAATGCTTTTGAAGTTTCCGCCTACATTTATAACCTCAAAAAGATAAACTGTGTGTCTATCACTCTAACCATGTCAAAGTGAGGGTGAACCTAGACAAAAACAGTATAGCCAGAGGAGTTCTCTGCAAATGTCTGCCCTCTCTAACCTCTTCTCCTTGATGGCTGTCACACTGCCATGAACAGGTAACCCGCACTGCCATTCGCTCCTCCTCAGGCTCTCAATGGTACTTTGCTCGGTCTGAACCTTATGTAGCCCCATGAACCCCCAGAGCTAATCACCTGGCCAGACCTGTTCACCATCCGTTCTACAAGCCCAGCCTTCATTGCCTTCCAAAGGATCTTCAATCTTCCAATGGAAGGAAACAAGATTCTATTTCCAGCCGCTCATCCCAGCCCTAGCTGAAATGTATCAAGTCTCCTGTATTTATAGTGTTAATGAAAGAGAAGAGGGAGAGGTTCAAGGAAACTAGGAACAAGTGTCTTAGAAGGCCATTAGGAAAACAGGTCTCTACCTGCTTTACTATCTTTGAAAATACACTTTAAAGAACATGAGTATTCCACAAGCAGAGTGAATTAGACGCGTAAGAGCTCCCGTTACTGAGCTCTTTCCATTCTTTGACTTATTCTTCCTTTCTAAGGTAATATGTACTATTTGTTCAATTAGAAAAAAATAAAATTCATGTTTACCGAAACACCTAATAGCAGCCAGGCATCAGAAAACTCCATGGTGCTTACTCTACATATTTAGGGTACTGATGTGATTCTCTGAAATTGTCAGTGGGAGGGAGTCTTGAAGTAAAAAGTTTGTATTCTATGTTATGATAGGCAGAAGTTTGGTTCCCAGGATCTTTGCTCTCTGGATCATTCCCTGGTTATGTTACATTATAGGGCAAAAGGGATTTTGAATATGTAATTAAGATTACTGATCTGTTGACCTTAAGAAAGAAGATTATCCTGCAGGGGCCCGATCGAATCATATGAGCTCTTAAAAGCAGAGAACTTTATTTGGTTGGAGGCAGGGGGCACACAGCAGAACAGATATTCAAGGCATGAATGTGATTTACCTTTGCCGGCTTGAGATGGAAAGGATAACATGATAAGGAATGCAAGTGGTCTGAGGAAGCGAGAGAGGCTCAGGGCTAAGAGCCAGCAAGGACACAGGGACCTCAGCCTTCAACCACTAAGAACCGAGCTCTGCTTACAAGCACATCTCCCCACTCCTGTCCCAAGGGCCTCCAGGAAAGAGCCCAGGCTGGCTGACACCTCATCTTCTTGTGAAACCCAAAGCAGAGGAATCATTCGAGCCCACCCAGACTTCTGACTTACAGACCTGTGAGAAAATAAATCCATAGTGTTTTCAGTGCTTAAATGTGTGGCAATTTGTTATGTCCTTGATAGGAAAGTAAGTAATAATGCACGTGTAATGAGCCATCTTCTCCAAAAAGTAACATATATTCACACACTCACACACACACAATGATGATGGTGGATGCCATGCCAATCTACTGTTTAAAGTTTGTGGCTAAGCAGACACAGCAAGAAAAATTAGAGGAAAGCCCTTATAAACTCACCTTACCTCTAATATAAGTACAGAAAATTACTGCAGAAAAATTTTTTCCCCATCATTAAAATGGAGTGATAAAGTCTACTTGCAAGGGTTTTGTAAAAATTAAATGTGGTTACAAGAATAGAGCACCTAGCACATTCCTTAGCATGTTTTCAGTACCCTATACAGGAAATTCTCCCTTCCTCCTCCTTATGCTGCCCAATTAAGGCTGTTACTTGGTCTTACCCTACCTTTATATTTCCAAAGTTACACACCCTGAAATAACGCTGTAATATAAACTGGGTACTGTCAAGCCTGGCAGTGAATCAGTATCATCTGTGATGCTTGTTAACGACAGACTCCCACAACCCACACCAGACTTACTGACTGTGAGTCTCCAGGATTGGGCTTCTGGGGATGTGAATTTCTAACAGGTTCTCAAGGTGAGTCTTGTATAGTTGCAGGGCACACACTCAAGAATCCTCCAGCTCGGGTATGGCCAGACTTGATTAGAATGGAGTTATCAGCAGCTGAGTTATGGGAATCTGCCAGATGGGTAATGTGGCCCCACAAAGTAGCCAAGGGCAGAATCATTGCTTCTTCTGGCAGCAGGGCAGCCTGCTCCATCTGCTCTTCATAGACTACACCACTGAGCTAAGGGAAGACAAAGAAGTTGTGTTCTTCCTACTTCTTAGTTGAGAAGGTTAGGTCAGAGGGTCCTGCTAAAAAAGAAGAAGAAGGAAAAAAGATAATGTAACTAAACATACTCATACCTAGAGCTGCTGAGTTGATAGTTGCCCTTATAATTCAACTATGGTTGAAGTTGAAAAACCTGCTGGGTTTGTGGGAACCGGCCTCTAGTACCAACTGTGACCGTTATTTTTCTCTTTTATGGTGTTTCCTTTTAAACTATGTTTGAGATCTTTGTTGTAGGCGTATACCCTGGGGCACAAGCCTGGTGTGTGGAGACTTCAGTGAGATACAGCACATAAAAGGAGAGAGGATAAGTGTGACGAATCGCAATGACAAGGCTGAGTTGGAGGTAACTAATGAATGATAAAGAGAATTGAAAACTCCCTTCCTATGACGGTGCCAAGGGGAGGTGAGGGGAAACCTGAGAATATGGACTGTGTTCTCTTCCCCAGAAAATGTGGCCACACACACTATGAACCACTATGCCGGGATCAAACATCCAAGATCTGCATTCACCCTGTCCAAAATAAATATCATCTGCCATCTAGTGCACACATTATTAGCAACAGGCTACATGAGTTAATCATTCATGAAGGTGGGGAATTTGGCATTGATCCAAGGTTGAGCAATGTGTGAGTAAGATGAAAGAGTCTTGCCTAGGTATTCAGAAGAAAGACCAATGCAAACACGGTCACGCGATCAACACAGGAGTGCAGTTATTAAAGCCCTCCCATGGTGAATAAATAAAAACTCACCAATGACAGCTGAAAAAAAACCTTTCCCCTGTCATGACCTCTTTGTACCCCTTTCTCATTTTGACTTAAGAAGCAAAATTTTACTCTATAAAAATTAAAGAAGAAAATCAAATCATATCCCAAACACGAAACAAAACTAATTCAAGTAACCCATTTTGAGCTTCACTTTTGGCTTGTGCTTGACATTAAGAAATGGTCATGGCTGTTCTTTGGCATCTTTCCAACTGGACTTCCTCATAAGACTGCCAGGATACTGCTAATTAGGAAAAGGGTTGCAAAATAAAGGGGCTTTGGAGAGAAGAAACTACAACTGTAGTGCAAATATATTCAATCTTTCCAAGCTATGCTTTGTGGCCATTCAGCTGTGTCTTGTCAGCAACATCTCTTATGAGCCAGGTACCCAGAATATACAGTAAGTGTATATATGATGTGGTGAGTTCTTTTGTTTTCTAGTTGGAAACACACTTCTGTATTCCTCTCCTTATCTCGTACAAACTTGACTTGACTGACAACTTTCTGCCACACAAATAAAAGAAGAAAACACTCTTCCAGACTTGACAACTTCCTGATATATTTTAGAATTATGAGAAAATAATATGTAGTACATTAAATTCTATTAGATGTGCGTGTTCATAGCACCACAAGGAATATTGCAATGTACCCCAATGCTTGCAGAACAATGATGAGCAAAGCCCTGAATCTCGCATAGCCACGAGAGCTGAAGTAGGAATCCTCCAGACTCTGGAACTCGGCAGCCGTCTTTCACTGTTACCCCTGATGCCTGATGCTCTCCTGTTTCGAAAACTTCCTCAGGTGGAATCCTCTGATGTCTTCTCAATAGCTAGTGGTTCCTATGTTTTAAGTCAAGCAAGGCATTTGGAGCTATTTCTGAACACCCGTTCAGGAGATGCCTCTCAATTCCACACTAGGCCATCCCTCCTTCATTTTTTTAAGACCCTAGCACCGCTAGAATTCTGAAAGAAATTGCTCAGCAAATGTATTTATCCTTTCCATTACTATGTCCCTTTCCAACATTGGTCCCTATATCAATATCAGTCAGAATTCTCCAGAAAAACAAGGATATACATATAAAAGGATTTATTTTAAGAAATTGACTCACATGATCACAGGAGCTAGCAAGTCTGAAATCTGTAGGGCAGGCTGTGAGGCTTGAAACTCTGGCAAGAGTTGGTTGTGTAGCCTTGAGGCAGATTATTTTTCTTCTCTAAAAATCTTCATTTGTTTGCTATTAAGGCATTCAACTGATTGGATGAGGCCCACCCATTTTATGGAGGATAATCTCCTTTATTTAAAGTCAACTGATGGGAGATGTTAACCATATCTACAAAATGCCTCCATAGCAACACCTAGGTTAATGTTTAATTAAGTCATTGGGTACTATAGCCTAGTCATGTTGACACATAAACTAACCATCATAGTCCCCATTTAAGAAGAAAATAGCTATTCTCCATAGCATTCTTAAGAAATCTGTTTGCATTCTTAAGAAATCTGTTTTCCAAACTCTCCAAGAAATATGGGTAGAACTTTGAACCACTTTCTCTTCTTAGCTCTCTTCTCTAGAGAAGATTCTTGATTGAGGGCAGTGACTTTTTAACTTCATCTTTTTCATGAATCATCCTTTGAGAATTGTTGAAAGCTTTGGGGTCCTGCATTGGGGGAAAAAATCCACATATACAATTATGATATTTCACAAAATCCTTAGATGTTTCCTTTAATGGACTTTATACTTCGGTTTGTAAACTTTTGCTCTAGCTTAAAGACTTGAGAAATGGGACATTCTCCACTTTATTTTGGGAAGTTTTCTTTTTTTTTCTCACCATGTGAATTGAATAAGATTTAATTTAAAAATAGACAAGGTCAGTTGAAGCAACAAGCAAAGCGTAATCTGTATCGCTGTAGAAAATTTAAGACATGGAGTCAATTAATTTAAAAGAAAGCACATTCTCAAAAAGTTCTTTTTGCCCCCAAGACTCATAGAAACCTTTCCATAACCACCTCTGCAAAGGAAAATCTTATTTAATGTACCATAGGTAGCACATAATTTCAAGAACAGCCTCTTTTAAAATCTGGAATCTCAGCTATACCTGAACTATTAATCACTAGGAATTTCAGTTGACTGCCATGCCCTAGTTCAAGAGTGTTGACATACTATTGTCAGCTGGATTATTGCTAATCATTTGCATTAATGTTGTTATTATTGTGAAGATGAAACAAGTCTTTATATGATAGCATATCAAACTCAATTTATAATGAAGTAAAGATTTAATCTCAAATATTTATCAGAGAATCTGCTACCTGAATTCAAGAGTAATTTTATGCTAAAAATTGATGATTTTAATTATTTTAGTCCATTCAGTATAAGACATATTTTGAACAGAATATTTTTTTAAAAAGGGAGGTTTGTGTAGACATTATCTAAAAAAAATGTTTCATTTAATAGCTATATCATTATATCAGAAACATGAGGAATTTAAGTGAGAGGTTCACAGTGGTCTATATTTTTGAATACAGTACTCAGTTTGGGGCACTAAGATTAAGAAAGTCACTGATGAAGAAGTATATATGTAAAGGCAGTGATCAAGGCAATGAAAATATGAATAGATGGATAGAGATATATAGGTATAGATATACATATACACATATGTAGATACATGTTAGAAAAACTGAGGGTATTTATATTGTTTAGGAAAGTAAACATGGCAAGGACCTTGAAATATTTAAATAAGTTTCACGTTAAATTCAAGATGCAGGACAGTATGCACAGTAGGCCACAACTGGTGTCGGGCAGGAATGTGTGCATGCGAGTGCATTTGTGTGTACACAGACTACGTCTAATCGGTTACAAAAAAACTGATGCTAGAGTTGTTTGTGGAAAAGTTTACTTTTCCCTGAATATGTTTAGCAGTGTTTGAATTTTTAACCAGGGATTGTATTACTTAGTCAAAACTTTTAATTAAAGTAAAATTGCTATAATATGGATAAGGAATCTCAGTTACAGATATTTGTTGTAGGGTTTACTCCAATGGGAATAATGAGAGTAAAATAAATATTTATGAATTATGTGCTATGTGTCCGAGCATTCAATAAGTTATCTCTTATGTTCCTATAAGGTAGGGTCTCCTATTTCCATTTAAAAGATTTGTGTTGAGACTCAGCAAACTTGGGAACCTGTTCAATGCCACTCCTATCCTGTAAAATGGAGGTAGAATTTGATTTCGGGTCTGTTTGACTTTGAGCCTCCTGCTGAAAGCCCCCATCTGGCAGGAGATTGGAGCACATAATCCCGAGGGTGTATTGCAGTTCTATTGCACCATGACTTTTGAAAAAGTAGAGCTGAGAAATGAGTGGTTTTGAGTCTTTTCAGTTATTGTTGTAAAATCAAAAAGACCATCTGGTAAATAAGCAAGTAGGTTTTTGGTTTTGAAATCTGAATGTTGAAAATGTTAAGGTTAAAACAAGGGGAAATTAGAAAAAGGACTCAATAAAGAGGTTATAAAAAGTAGTATAGGCATGGAAGGATCTTTTGGCAAATAGCCTATGTGGGCATTTAGAGTAAAGACAAAAGCGTAGACAGAGTTAGTTGGAAGATAGGGGGCCGGTGAAGATATTCAGAGAACAGGATGAAGTAATTACAGCTGGGAAGTAGAGAGATGAGCTCAGGCTCTTGTTTTGGACATCAGAAAAGAAGGGTAGCTGAGAAGAGCAACAATTCCTGTGGTTCACATGACCAATCCCAGGACTCTTCCCAACTCCTTTCCCAACTTCATTCACATTCTCACGATTTCTTCCAACTACTTGGCCGATTTCAGTAGAAATGACACATATTTCATTGAACTCCCAGAACACTCTTATTAAAGATATTCCCTCAACAATAACGGTTTTGGTTTTTGTTGGAAAAATTACAGCTACACAAGCTAGCCAATTACGATATCTGATAATAGACAAGAGTGACCAGTGGGTAAACATGCTGAACCACAACAGAGTTAACATTTTGCCTCATATTTCTTTGTTGTACAAATTACAACATAGTTTCCAAAGCTTTATTTAGACTAAGAGATACTAATAAGAGCTGAGTGATTGACGCCTAAAAATATTATAAACTGATCTGAACCTCTGGTTAGTGCAATGTTTATTAAGTTTATACCACAAAGTAAATTAATTTAGACTATATCAATTTGGAATTTGAGAATATTCACTCAGAGTCTGGGCTGAGTGGGTTTCATAAGTATTAGGAAGAAGTGTGTTGGCTGAGTCAATTAAAGGAAACCCTACATAGAGGAGCATTAATATATTTAATGTGGAATGAAAGCTATTTCCAAGCATCTTCTAAACCAGTGGTTCTCAATCAGGGATGACTTTGTTCACCAGGAAACACTCGATAATGCTGGAGACATTTTTGGTTTCTATAATGACTGCGGGGATGCTACTGGCATCTACTAAGCAGAGGCAAGGGATGCTGCTAAACAACCTATCAAGAGCCGGACAACCTGCCACAACAAAGAGTTACGCAGCCTCAAATGTCGATAGGGCTGAGGTTGAGAAACCTCTAGAAGCACTCATTTATCTTACGTCCATATGCTTATTGCAAATATGCTTATCCAATAATTAAAGTAGACCCCCTAAAACTTCCACTAGGAAATCTTTTGTTGGTCCAGGTTAGTTAATTCCATAAAAACCATTTAATGTGTCTGTTATTCTTTTTGGATATTAGGATTCTAATGAGAGACACTGGTGTTCATTTATGGTAACTGTTGGCATAACATCAACTAATAGGCAACCAAAGATACCTGAAAATGATCAAACTGTATTTCTTTTAAAAATCTGTATTTTGACGCAAGTCATAAATTTACACTTCTCTTTTCCTACTTAGATTAAATATAACCTAAGAAAAAATTCAATTTGGTTTTTTCCATTTACACAAATATTTTGTCTTGAATTTGAAGTAGTGGGTATATTTGAGAAAACAATATTTAATGAAAATTAATATTCTAATAGTTGGGTTTAAACTAACTATATATTGTATAATATATACTACTAGAAAAAAAATGCCTTAACGATAGAACCACAGCTACTGTGATTATTTTTTGTTACAATATTATTTATTATTTAGTAACCTGACTTATATCGTCTAAACTAGTTGCGCACATTTCCAAAAGGTACTTTGTGTTAAGTTACAAAATTAAAATTGGAGAAAGAAATCAACGTGTTTAGACAAAGGAGGAAAGGAGTCTCTAAGTAGTTTTGCTGGGGCTTCCAAAAGCTACTAGACCCTGGGGCAGCTTTGTAGTAATTAATATAACTTTGCTTTAATGATATACGTTTGTAATTATGCACTCTTAAGAACCTCAAGAACTTAATGTGTTTTGAGTGAAAAAAAAATTTAGACCTAACAACAACCTTTATAAAATAAAATTTAATTCCATTTGGAAAAATGAGAAAAATAAGCAATGGTAGCAATATAAAACCAACAGGACAGATACAGAAAATCTTTCCTCTGTTTTCCAAAATTCTTTTTAAATTTCTCCAGAAGGAAACACTTATATGTTACTATTCATGAAATTTAAGGAAAAAAAATCCCTACAGAGTAGACCTGGGGATGAGAAGGTACAAAAGAACCACGTCCAGATTATCTCGTCATTTCCACCAGGAGATCAGTGGGCATTAGGCAGAGAATGAAGAAAAATCCCCTCCTCTCTCAAGCCCTGAGGATCTAGAAAGTACTTTTTTGTGTGTAAACTAAATTTAAGTAAAAGAATGGTGATTAAGAACCAATTCTAAAAAGCATGAGAACACCTAGGCATTAATAAATCTACCTGTAATCTATGAAGAAACTGGAGAAAGGGTAGAATGACATAAAAGTAAACAAAAGAATAAAAATGATCAATTTAAGACCTTGTACTTAACCCTTCAAACCCTTTTTTCTAGGTGCTCTTGCTTAGTAATAATAATAAAACATGGGACTTTTGACCCAATTCTGCTACTGGCTTTCTGAGTAAACTTAGAAAATCACTTAACTACTTTTTGCCAATTCCTGTGCACAATGATAGCATCTGTACCATATGTCTTGTTTCTTCAAAGCGGAGCATCATTCATCAGCCAGAGAGAGACTTAGCAAACAGTACATCCAGTGAGCACTATCATGTGGTACTGCATGTGGTTTTTCTCAAGCACCAATCTGCATTCTCTGTAGTTCTAATGAGCATAGTCATTTTCTGCTTTAGTCAAAAGGACTCTCTGACGCACTTGATCCTTATCTGGGGAATACCAGGCAGGTTTTGCAGGAGATGAAATGTGTTGATTTTTATGAAGCATGCTTTAGGGATAAACACAGGTACAAAATGGACGTCTTACTTGAGAACTTTTCAAATTGTAGCTTTTCAAGTGAATTTATTAGCAGAACTCCTGCAATTCTTTGAACTTTACATCTCGTTTATAAAAACATTTATGAAGACAGTATCTGCAGCTCTCCTGGTTTGTGACTTTTCTACACAGGTGGCTATCTTCTCACGGCACAGAGCTTTACTTGCTTGCAGTGCAGGAGCAAGACAAACTCAAGGACTGAAAGTGATCTCTGGAAATCAGAAGAAGCTCAGGAAGATGATTAGAAGTATAAATAACAATGAAGTTGGTTGCTTACCAAATTTGTATGACTAGCACCCTTGGCGTCATACCCATTTCGGAGACTATATTTGACTTAAGAAGCCTCCTCTTATATTACCAATGTTAAAACCAAGAAGGAAGTACCTTTAAAAACAAAGAGACAGGGCCGGCCTTATGGCATAGTGTTAAGTCCAGCACGCTCTGCTTTGGCGGCCCAGATTCATGGGTTCGGATCCTGGGTGCAGACCTACAACACTCGTCAGACATGCTCTGGCGGCAAACCACATACAAAATAGAGGAAGATTCACACAGATATTAGCTCAGGGATGATCTTCCTGAAGTAAAAAAAGAAAAGAAAAAAGAAGAAGATTGGCAACAAATGTTAGCTCAGAGCAAATCTTTCTCAGCAGAAAAAAAAAACAAACAAAAAAGCTTATAAAAAACCCCACAACTTCCGTTTCCTAAGTGTTATCCAGTTTGCTTAAGTCTCCCCATAAAGTGGCTCCAAACATGGTAAGATGTCTCTCCAAAATCGATGACTCTGGCTTCTACTCTCTTTGAATACTAAAAGACAGTCCCAACAAGTATCCCTACCAAATTTGAAGAGAGATATGTAGTATAATAAAGAATTTGACTTTTGTCCTGAGTTCCTACCATAGAACTTCTGCAACCCTTGGAATTTCCTGAGTGATAAAAATGTCTTTAATAGTCATGAGCTTTGTTATTCATGGTCACATCTGAGTTTGTGCTAGTGAGGTAACTCATGGTAGTCCTCTAGATGACTGATTACAGAATTGGGGTTTTGAGCCAGCTCAAACTCCAGAGAGGGGAGGGGAACTGGAGATTGAGTTCAACCATGTGGCCATTGATTTAACCAATCATGCCTATATAATGAAACACCAATATAAACTTTGGACACTGATGCTCAGTGGAGTTGCCTCATCGAGGAACACACTGATGCTCCAGAAAGATGATATGCCCCGGTTACGCAAGGAGAAGGCATGGAATTTATGAAATCAGGACCCTTTCAGACCTCACCCTATATGTCTCTTCATTTGACTATTTGTTTACAATTCCTGAATAATAACTTATAACAAAACTGTTATCATAACTATAGCACCTTGCTGAGTACTGCGTGTCAGTCTAGCAAATTAGCCAACTTGATGGTGTTGTGGGAGCCCCTGAATTTGTAACCTGTCAATCAGAAGTATGGATGGCCTGGGAACACCCTGAACTTGCCCTGGCATTTTCAGTGGGGGAAGTCTTGTGGATGTTTGAGCCCTTAACTTTGGGGTCTCTGCTAACTCCATATGCTTAGAGCCAGAAGTGAATTGCAGGACACCAGTTTGGGTTAAAACAGAATAGACACTGCTGGGGCTGCCAGGTGACCATCAGAAATAAATGCATGGCATGGTGCATCTCCAGTACTTGTTTATCCTTTCCCTCCTGCTTCTGCTGAAACTTCCAATGATGACTCTCTTCTGGGAGATGCTGAGCTTCTGTACTGCCCATTTGAGTTTAAGTAGGACCTGCTGCTCTCCCCTTTGCCACTCAGTTCAAAGTCTGGAAGATGTCCTGTTAGTCTCTATTTTCTAGACCATGATCTAATGGCAAGGCCAATGGAAATGCCCTCAAGCAGTGCTCTTCCCATTAATCAAGCCCTAACCCTATGAGGTTCCAGAAAGAAGGAAAGAATTCCTCCTAACTTCAGTTTGAGGTCTGCCTCTCGCGTCCTTATTTCTTATCCTCAGGTACTCCTTTTCCCAAAACGATTGGTAGTAGAACTGTTCACTCATTTGATGCAGAATGGTAAGATTACATAGCCTAAGTAATATTTCAAAAATCAGAATAGATATCTAGGTTCGTCATTCTTCAGTTCCACATGCAGAGCATCTGTAGCCCAGCTAGTCCCAAACTGGGTCAAACTTATTCCAGATCTTTTTTTCCCATACCCCTATTTCAGTTTGTGGTAAAGTTCAGACCATCAAGTCTTGAGCAAGAATATAACAAAATAAGCAATACCATATAGGTCATATAGGCTCAGGATAATCTAAATCTATACAGAGTATAAACACATTTTCCTTAAATTTACTGCAGAAGCTCTGCTAAACCTATACCCAATTTTCATCATCAAATGGAACAGTAAGCTTCTCCAGTTGAACATCTGCATTCAATTCAGGGTCACTTCAAAGTTTTTCTCAAGAACAACGTGCGTATGCTGTCTTTATAGTTCTGTAACTAAAGAGTCCATTCGAGTGCTTTCCTCAGAACAGAGTAATTATGCCCCAAAGCTGAACTAAAATCCTCGCCTTTGAGAAGTTGAAATTGCTTTCAATATTTTTAAGTGAATTTTTTTGTCTGTCTCTTAACATTTAAATGTGTACCTTACATATATATATGTATACTAAATATATGTATACTAAATATACATATATATGTGAGAGATAGACAAATATACATAAAATTCAATATATTGTGGTCTAAGAAACATATTAAGAGGCATCAACCTAATTATTAAATATGTCATCAAAAGACACTGTGGTCATATTTTATAAACATAATATTTTTTTTTTTTTTAAAGATTTATCTTTTCCTTCTTCTCCCCAAAGCCCCCCGGTACATAGTTGTGTATTCTTCGTTGTGGGTTCTTCTAGTTGTGGCATGTGGGACGCTGCCTCAGCGTGGTCTGATGAGCAGTGCCATGTCTGCGCCCGGGATTAGAACTAACGAAACACTGGGCCGCCTGCAGCG
This sequence comes from Equus quagga, assembly GCF_021613505.1. Classification (NCBI taxonomy): domain Eukaryota; kingdom Metazoa; phylum Chordata; class Mammalia; order Perissodactyla; family Equidae; genus Equus; species Equus quagga. The sequence continues at coordinate 89,123,008 of NC_060270.1, forward strand.
GAGCGCGCGAACTTAACCACTCGGCCACGGGGCCAGCCCCAATAAACATGATATCTTTTACCCTGTGCAGCTAGGTCACACATACCTTTAAGGAACAATTGCCCCTTAGGTATTCTGCATTCTATGCAGAAAAACTGTTCTCATGCTCTGGGCTGAAAAAGAACATCACCATCTGGATTGAAGGCCATTAGTGCAGAAACAGGAGTTTGTTTTAAAATTGATCCTATAAACCTCAAAATATGCTCAATTACTCTTTATTTGTAGGTAATGATGGACAACATCTTTACCTTTTAAACTCTCATCTATTTTCATTAGTTGTTTATTTAACCAAGTACAGCAGCATTTCAATAACTTGCATCTAAAATTTTACTGTTCACTTGCTTGCAACTACAGACCCTGGAGGTTCCACATACCTGGCCCTGATCTTTTTCCACTCAATTTCTGATGAATAATTCTGGCCTATCTTTGCTGCCATCTCTTTTGAAGCAAGGCCAATGTTTTCTTATCTGCTTTCAGATGTTTATGTACATTTGATACACATCTGCCTGTCCCTAGCATTAGATCATCATATCTGTCTAGCATATTCTTTGCTTAATAATCTCACCAAATAACATTAATACCCACATTCTGATGTGCAGATACTAATAACAAAAAAAATAACTGGATAGTTCCTTAGTTCTTATTTGGTTAGGAACCATGACATTTCCTGTGCTGTAAAGCACATGTATCTTTACTGGATATAAATTCAAAGAATGGTTTTATGCCTCACTAAGAAATTTCGCAACAACGTCCTTTCCTACCCGAGATGGAGTTAAGAACATAGTCTTCAGGATATGATGGAAGGATTCTTGCTTCCTTCCCATCTCCTTCCAAGGTCTCCTGTTTTCATTACCAGAGGATGAGCTGGCTCTCAGTCTAAGGGTGGTGACATGGCTGACAGTAAAGGAATACTTTTGTGATTCAGAGATGGCTTCAACAATGCTGCCTCTGTGGCAATACTGTGGCCCTGAGGGAGCAGAATGACTGCGTAGATTGGGACGCCGGCTCTGTGCCTGGACACCTCAGTCATCTCTCCCATGCGGATAAGGCTCCTTTTGGGTGAGCTTCAGGTGCGCTGCACTCCGAGCAGAAGAGTGTGTCTCCACTGCTCTGAGCCAAGGAAAGAGGCCAACTATATGACGCTGCCACTTGGCAAAAGCCTGCTGTCCCTTCAGCCACATTGCCTGCTCTTCCTCTCCACCACAGCAGCCCCAACACAGGGAGCCACCAGGTTAACTGCCCAACTCTTACTGAACATACTGCCAGAGCCAAATGCAGCCCAGACCCTTCTACTCTTTGTTGGATTTTTTTCAAACATGGTATTATGTTATTCACCGTCTGTTGTATTTCGTAGCAGAACCCAGAAAAGAAAAAAGACATTATGAAAGAACATAAAATGTTTAGATTGTATTTGTGATTTAAACAGCATCATAAAATGCTAAAAGTTCCTCAACAAAAATATTTCCCTCCTCTAAGAGGTTCAACTATGTTTAGAAAAGAATCTGTTCTCATGTTCTTAGCTGAACAAAATATTTAGCTCCTTTAGATTCTATTCATTTATATATCTATATTTATGTCTACATCTGTGAAGGTATACATATTCTTCAAAGGTGTATATATATACACACACATACCAATTATATACTTTTATAATAGTCTTTCTCAAATTACCATATCTTGCAACTCTATATATTCATTTACCTTCTTAATTTGAGTGGATAAACACATGTATGTTACATACTAAATAATGATTGCCCTTTCATTTGTAACCTATGGGCTAATCATTAGCTGGTTTTCTCTGACTTATTGAAAATTGTGCTTTCTCCTTTAAAAGAGCCTGCCAATAATTTCATAAATATATGTGGGGGTGGTGCTTCGGCATCATGATTTGCCGTGAGACGGGAAAGAAGAGCAGGCTCTCCCTTTTTCTTGCCACCAAAATGATGAAAAGAACTGCTTTGAGTCTTGCCTTGTGTTTGTCTGGGAATTTTTGCAACTGCTCTAATCATTTTTCACAACTTCAGTGAGTTTGGGGGGAAAATAACAACCCTGAAAACTGTGCACATTATTAGCCTCTCTTTGAAACCCTTGCTGGAAATGCCTCAGTCCAACTAGGGGATCGGGGGAAGCAGGAGGACGGGAGGCAGCTTCTTATCAGAGAAATGACGGGGAGAGCATTTCCTTGCAGTGACTGTAACAGCAGTGGTAATTCTGGGCGAAGAGGCCATAATGATAATATCTACAAAATGGTATACTGTTCTGTGAAATGCCACGTGAATATTCCCAAGAACAGAAGATAACCAGCTACAAACATGTCAAATAAAACATACTCATTCACAACACCGTGGAGCTATTGGGATTTTTCCCCTCCTCCATTGCTTAAAAGAACAATGTCAGAAAGAGGAGAAGGATGGTTGAAATTATATTTCTCTTCTTTTTCTTCTCTATAAGAAAACAAGAGAAAAGACAACTAATGCAAAAGCCCAGGTTCTGGAAGACAGAAGAAGAGGAGTTGCTGAATTAGCAGACAAGATTCTAAAAAGTGAAGCTCAAATAGAAAAACAATTATATGTGTGGGAAAAAATTGGGGTCTAGCAAATGTCTAGCTAATCAAGAGCTATGAAAATGACGCGGTGCAGACATACAGCTATTTTCCGAGAAAAGGGGAAGGAGAGAGCAACAATAGTTTGAAACTAACAGGAGGATGCATAGGAAAGAGATGAAGGATATGCGTCTGTCTGGGGAAGGAACAAGGAAGACCCAAAAGAGCTCCTTGCAGTTGACTGATTCCAAATAAGCCACTCACACATGAGGCATTGTGCTCAGGGCTGCGTCCTACGTTTGGGTCAGCCATGACCAGTAGAGAACCATCAATCACTCCCACTCACAAAATGGAGTGAGAGTGATTGATTGCTCAAGACTGAATTAGCCCTGCCTGATTCACAGGAATTCTTAATGGAATCTGGGAGCCCTGAACTGGAAACTTGGGTTTTGGCCTGGAAATGGACCCCAAACCTTGGGGCTAAGTCCAGGTGTGCCCTAGTCAATCCAAATCTAAAGCTTCAGGAAGAAGCATTTGGATACTGAGTTCTATGCAGTGCTTGTTTTACCACTTTTTCAGATTTTCCTTCTGAAAAACATGGTAAAAATAATATGGCATTTTCTCAATATTTCAGGAACAGATTGCACTAGTACTTCCATTAAGAAGATGTGTACTTCTCCTACCTCAATCTTAATAATAATGACTCTCTATTTTAAATATCCATTTTTAGACAATATTTTCATGCACAGGGATATGCTATAGAGAAGAATATTTTTCAGTAAGTACACATTCAGCTACAATGAGGTGGCCTGTACTTAAGAACGTTAATGTGGCACAAGATAATAGCCACTTCAAGAGACTTCTTTTCCTCTCTTAGATTGTTTCCCATCTTTCTTTATTGTTATTTTTAACTCAGAAGCAAAGTAAATTTTTGCTGAAATTCTAAATTGTGTGAACACAGGTTTTGTTCCTAGGACTCTTTCTTGGTTAGGAAGAGGAAATGCCTAACGTTTCCTAAACAGGACAATGATGACAAGCTATATATGGCCTGGACATGACAATTGCTCCTCTCCCCTTGAACCTCTGACCTTTGAGGTTTACAGACCAGCTTGAGCTTGAATCTGAACTCTCAAAAGACCTAGTAAGGACATTTGTTTTTAGTGGCGAGCCCCTCATTCTTGAAATTCCTCCTTTCTCCAAGTCTAAAAGAATCTAAGTTTAAACTTCTGGATAAATTGTAAGGACATATTTTAGAGAAGCCTCTTAGTTGCTTGTGGGTTGTACTGTTTGTATTAACATTGCAGGTCCTTTTTTTAATTTGTTCTATTTAGGTATAACATCTGATTCATTTTAGTGCACACTTGAAACAGAGAAATGATAAAGAAATAGATTCCAAGCAGTTTATCTAATTCAAATTACAATCTCTAGAGATGGCAAGCCAAAATCAAACTCCCAGACTATTTGAGGCTAGCCCAAATTTAATGTCTGTCTAATGAGGCCATCTGAGATTGCTCCGTGAAGACTCAAGTCTCGGGCTGCAGTGGTGTGAAAATGTTTCCCTATCAAACACTCGTGCTTTGACATAGTCAAAACATATTGAGAAGCCTCCTTTACTTCTAAATATATTCAACATTCTTTTTCATATTTCCCTGGAAGCTTGTGTTTAATAAAAATTAATTTTGGAACAAAACTACTGAGCATATATTGATGAAACAAGAAGCTTGTTCCATCAAGAACAAGAGGAAATAATGTGGCCATGTGTGGTGTCTGAGCGTGTCTTCAGGTCTGCATCATTTGGAAGGAAGCGCCCTCCAACCAGACAAAGTAGCTAACTGCATGGGGCATGATTGAAGGTTCTCTGAGAGTCCAATCACTCCTTTCCATGCCTCACTTTTCCACCTGAAGTTCTCATTATTTGCTTAACTTAAATCTTCTTTAAATATTTTACAACACAGAGCTCTGAATGAAGAAAACCCACACGTTTTATTTACCCGTTATCATAGTCATTTGTATTAATACTAGCTAGTCAACAGAGCTGAGAGCAATGTACTGCAGTGAAGACACAGATGTCACATTCACGTTGATGATAGGGAGGGTAAGGGAGATGCAGAGTGTTGCTTCTCTCAGAGAACATAGCTAGGAGGTCATCACCAGAAGAAATGGTGAATTTGGAGCCATTCTCCTCCACCTCTTATTTCCAGTTTCAAAGATTTTGTCCACTGAGTAACCATGTTGAAATAAAGGACTGTGGACTGAGAACAGAGATATAACTAGGAGAATAGGACCTTTGAACTAGTTTAATCTTAAAGACAAGGAAGATCACCCAAAGAGACTTTAAGATGTTCAGCGAAGTAGCAATAGATCATTTGTAATGAAAGGCTCTTTCAAGGCAAAATAAGATTGTAAAACACCAATTTTTTTCAGGATTTGTGGGAACGCGAGTCTTTATTTTGAAAGTGGCTTCAGTCTGACAATGGGTACATCTGGGGATCGTTAGTCATCAAGGGCTCATTAGTTTAAAAGTGGAGTTGGAAGCTACAATTCCTAGGGAATATGAGTCGCACATTTAGCAGAGAAAACGTTCTCTCTGAACTGTTTTTAAAGGCACAGAGTGGGAAACCGTTATGTTGGATTATGAATGCACATCAGAGAAGGAAAACCCCGCGATAAATAACTTCAGCCATCTTTTGTTGTATCAAATGCCAGAAGTTGATTTCTCAAGACAGCATCCTGAATATATTTCAGTGGACACTAGTGGTAGGTGTTTCTCACAGGAGAGGAAAGGAGAGGAGGGAAGGGGAGGGGAGGGGAGGGGAGGAAGAGAAAAGAGAAGCAGTCAGTCTCTTTTAATTAAGAGACCAGATTTCCCGTGTCCATGAGTCATCACTTAAGGGCATTTGATGACCAGTTTAAAAGAATTCTTGATTTTAAGAGGCAGATGCAACAGGAATATGCTGCATGCACAGGACAGTGTTGTTCATGAAAATGACAAAAATAGTGACTGGTGTTGTGACTCATTCACATTATGAAATGAATGAATCCCTTCGTGTATTAGCACCCTAGAGGCTATTTTGATTTTTTTTATTATTATTATTAAACAAGGCCCTTATTTGTAGCCGGGTAGTGGCACTTCTTTGTGGTTACAGCACCATAGACAGAAGGACATTCTTAAAAAATCATGCTTTCAATTGATTCTATAAATAGAGTCATGAGTTGAAGTGTATGCAGGATCTATAAACACATATGTGATAATATTTATTATCAGCCCACATCTTATTTTCTCATTCTTTTGACTTTAGTTTGATGACAATGATGGATATGAATTCCAAAATGTTAGTTTCATGATTTTTTTTTCTTAGGCTAAAATAAATATCTCTTAAGTACTTTCCTCCTTGGGCAATGTGTTTCTCATTTGCTGTGACACTAAGTGTATAGGTATGGCTGACCGCTAACCTGACATGTGCCTGTCACCAGGGACTGCTGGTTCTTTCATCTTCTTAATGGACATTTCTCTACAGATGTCTGTGGCCTACCTGACTATAATCCTTTAAATTTTAATTCACTTTACATTTAGCCTGGTCATAAATACCATTTAGGTACCAATACTCTGCTTTATGCAATCCCTAAGGTGGTGCTTTTATTTTAATGAGGCCATTTGCAACTTAAGAGCAAAAAAATTCCATCTTTGACTGAATACATTTGTCAGTTTTATTCCCGATTGGCATTTTCATGGGAAAACTTGGATAAAACTAAAGGATGGCTGCTTACCAAGCGGGATAAAAGTTTCAGTATGTTTCTACTTTCAACATTTACTGAATAAATGGTCTTTGAAATTCATTTTGAAAACATCAAAGTAAACCCTGCTATAATCAAAAGTAAAATCCAGAATTAAGTTATGTTACAAATGAAATTTCCACTACCATTTTTTTCTGTTTGAAAGGAACAAATAAATTGAGACTCCAGTTACACTACTCAAATAATGGGCTAGCATAATAACACAAGGAAGTGAATGGAGAAGAATACGTGCAAATAGTGGCTAATTATCAATTTTGCGATTATGTTCTCCTGTTTTTATTCCAACGTTAGTCTCTTTACGAGTAACACAATATGTTCCCTCCCTTCCACCCTAGCATTTGGGAACAGGTAAATTGCCATTAACTTTTTAATTTATTTAAAATTTTGGATGGAAATGAATTTATTAAAAAATATCTCTAAGAATTTTATGCACAGTTCTCTGAGCAAGGGGCCGAATTCCCCACTGTAGTCTACACACTTTCCTGAACAATTTTATAGAGGCCCTTTGCATTCACAGAACCTAATTTCTATGCATATGAGATTAGAAATATTGAATTAGATTTTTGCTCTGCATAAGTCAAAGGTGATTTTGTACAGTTTTATTTAAGGGGGGAGCAGTAGATAAGAGTTTAATTTGAGAAAAAACAATATTGAAATATTTTCTTGGCAAGAAATGAGACCTTGACTATTTAAAAAGCTAGAATAAGTACATTCATTAACCTGGATATTAATTTAATTATTAAGTTAGTTTTCCAATTTTGGTTTGCAATATTCCTTAAATAAGAAGAATGGTAGTTATTTCTTTAAATAGAATGAACGATAGTCCAACATTCAGCACAACAGACTAACACTTCATACAAAGGATTTCACTTTCTTTTTTCACTTAATCCTTTCATCCAATTTTAAAATGTTGTTATGATTATTTGACAAATATGAAAACTAAATCTCAGAGAGGTTAAATAACTTTCCAAGGTCACATAGTAAGTCATGAAGCTGGAATTCAAACCCACATCACTCAGAATCCTAGCGTTTTTTAAAGTCAGTCTTTTCTACTGCCTCGCCACGGTTTGCTAAGTACAGGTTTTTTGTTTATTTGTTTGTTTAAGATATAAAAGGTAAGGTGGTATCTTAATATGACTAGACCAAGAGCAAGTGTGGAAGTTGGTTTCCTGACATATCTTTAGTAATCTCTACATCAAGGGCACTTTCTCTTTCAGAGAAAGCCCTGGAGTTTCTGCCCTTAAAAATCCTTTGAACGAGTGAACCCCAACACAAATAATGTGCGTTATGAGCCTAAATAATGTTTTATACCAAAATGAGGAAAATAACACCACTTCTATCTTCCAAGGTATGGTGACACAAATATTTAGATATTCTATAAGAAGAAACTTCAGTATATTTTTCTGCTTTATCAAATAATTAAACCACTGAGGAGACTCTACTTGCTTTGGGAAATAAGTCAGTCTATTTGCCATGGTTCATGACCCAGGATACCAATTGCAACTGATACATGATAAGTTTGTGAGAGAGGATGGAGAAGGAGAAGAAAGTTCTGTGAAAATAAATGTACACACAAGTTACTCCTTAGGTTATGGGAACACTAAGTGTCAGAAACCTGTTTCCCACTCACTGTAGCCTTCTTCCTTCCCTCCCTTCCTTCTTTCCTTCCTAAATTCCTCGTGCTAGCAGTTAGCAATAATCTACTCACCTTTAGTGCTTAAAAAAAAAAAAGGCATTCCCACCAGCAGTATATGGGCACAGGCGGTGAAGAGGAGCACTTACGTGGTGACAGACAAGAAATAATGTACAACTGAAATTTCACAATGATGTAAACTATTATGAATTTCAATTTACAAAGAAAGGCAACAGCAACAATTACCACTAGTTCTCATAGTATTTACTCTATGCAGAGAACTGTACCAAATACTTTGCACAGTGTACACTTACCAAATAAACTTTGTAAAATGTTTTTTAAAAAGGCAAAACAAACAAAACATAAGTAATACCAAACCTATTTGGAGGGCTTGAATTTTCAATGGGTGAAAATATAAGCAAATGTTTTTGAATAATCAAGGAGTCTTTGCCTTCTTGGAGGCCGAATAAACTCTTAGATGATAATTTTTAGAGCCAAAGTTAATACATTGCAGACTACATATTCCTGGATATTCTTTAAAATGAGTATTATTTTTCATAAATTAAAGGCAATAGATTTGAAATGTACTTACTTTTCTCCATAACTGATAATAATGAGCACATCGAATGTTTACTTAACATTTACTGTTTGTGTTAAATGCTTTCTGTTAATTATGTCCTTTATTCCTTACACTCTCATGATTGGTGCTATTATGTCTATTTTAAAACTGAGAATATTAAGGTATAGAGAAATTAAATGATAATCTATGCTTCATATCTATTAAATTTCAGAGCCTAGATTATTTTTCGTGTATATGTCTTATTGCAAAAGTCCCAAAATGATGCTTAATCACGACTCTGTACGAATTTTGATAAGTAAAGGATTTTCCAGATTCGACTCTCCTCATTGCCGCATTTACCCACTGATATCTGTTAGGTACTGAGAAGGAATCAGTGTATTTCCTGTATATTAATAGATACCTCAAACTTGACATTTCCAACATTTTATGTATTTAAAATTGAGCAACTAATGTGTTTGCCTCCTCAAAAAAAATTCTGTACCTCTCATAGTCTTTCCCATTCCAGTTTCTAAATCCAAAACTAATCCTTGGCTTCTCTCTTTCTCTCACACTACATATCCGGTCCATCGGGATATCCTGTTATCAGTACCTTCCAAATCCATCCAGAACTCAACTACTTCTTGTCAACTAGGTCACAACTCCTCTGGTCCAAGACATCATCTTCTCTCACAGCAATTCCTGTAATCACTGCCTAATCATTCTTCTTACTCCTTGTTCCCCTTCAGTCTATTCATGCAGCCAGAGACATGATTTTAAAACATAAGACATATCATGTCAGTTTTCTTTTCAAAATCTTTCTATGATTTCCTATTTCATGCAGAATAAGACCTAAACCTCTTACTCTGGCCATATTTCTTGTTACATGCCAGCTCACTCCAGCTCACTCAACTCTACAAACAACACTGACCTGTTAATTGATCTTTGAATACACCAAGCAAGCTCCGGTCTCAGGGCCTTTGCACCTCCTGTTTCCTCTGCCTGGAAGGATTTCCTTCAGATACCCACATGACTAGCTTCATTATTTTATAAAGTTATGTTAGAACATAGCCACTCCCCTTTATTCACATATTGTCTATAGTTGCTTTTGTGCTACAATGGCAGAGTTGAGTAGCTGTGACAAGGACCATCTGGCCCACAAAGCCTGAAATATTTACTAGTCGTCCTTTACAGAAAAACTTTGCCCACCTTTGATTTTTTTTCCCTCATTATTTATCACTCTGTGGCATGCAATACATTTTATTTTTTATCTCATTATCATCTCTCTCTCTCTACTTGACATAAGCTCCATGAGGGCAGCAGTTTTCAACATTTTGTTTGTTGCTGTATTCCCAGCACCTAGAATAGTATGTGGCACATAAGATGTTCAATGAATATTTTCAAATATGTGAAGAAATTTTCTCAATGGCATATTTTGACTCTATAGACTCAGCTTATGTTTCTTGAAGATGGTAATGTTCTCTAGAACTAACTCTCTGACATACCTTATTCTCCAAGAGAAAACTTCATCTCGTTAATAGCAGTAATATTTATAGTGATGCAATGATTGCTGGCCATCAACTTTGGATTAAGTCTGGATACAAATAATTTTCCTCTACAGAAATTTGTTTTTAACACTATAGTCAGAAATGAATTTTGGTAATAAAATGCGCTGTGCAAGACCCTCTAGAGCAGTGTGGGGATAGGAAGGATAGATGTTTTTGGTCTATTCATTTGTAAAAGCAAATGTTTGGACACAGCTCATGAGGTCTTTAAAAATTCCTGGGTGAAACATACACTCAAGTTGTGTGTTTATTGAAAGATGTGGAGAACCTGAAATCAGAAGTGGGTTAAAGGCCTGGCTGTATCATGTTCCGACTGTATGAACCTGAGACAGGGGTTATTAAAATATCTACATTACATCGTGAGTTTGAGTATTAAATGAGATGAATATGATTTAACCTACCCTACCACAAATATTCAATAAATATAAACTTAATCTGTAAAATCTGAGCTAATTTTATTAAAAACCAACAAATGTCACAACTTTATAGGCCACTCTGGGAAAATATTCTGATGTATAGAAAGTTGATTGGGTGTCTTTCTAACTATTGGTTCAGCATTTCTTTCTTCTCGCATATCTCCATGTGGTTTCATAGAAATTTGAGATGAGCTGACCTGGACGGACTCAGTTTCTCCACTGACTAGCTATGTTGTCTCAAGAGACATCTTTGAGACTCAATTTCTCCTTATGTAAAACGAGGATGATGATAATGGCCACTTAGTGTTCTTATGAGAATTAAGGGAGTCTACGTAATACTTAGCATAGCATCTAGCATATTTTAAGTTCTAAAATTTCAATTTGCCAAGGTCCTCTTCCCTCTCCCCGTTAACTCTTACCTCCTAGAATCAATCATAGAGGGTGTGCTTATGTTATATGATTTTCAAGTTCCCTAGCAATTTTGTCAAATAAAACAAACTTATGAAGGAATATGGCATCCTATGTTAAAACTCTGTGTCTGGGACATTTTTATTTTGATAGAATTTTGAAATTACATACACACGCACACCCCAAACACAAAGAAATTATTCTTTGATGATAAATTTCAGACACCTGAGAAAAAATAATCAAGGAAAGAAAACTTTTCCTAATCTTTCAAGGGATATCATGTAGATATTGTGTAATACTCCTAGCATTGGGCATTGTCATTCCCATGAAACCCATCCTCAGTAACATTCTGTTTTGCCCCTAGCATCAATTCAGGTTATAGATTTTATTTTGAGGGAGGTGAAAATTTCTAGGTTACTTTTATTTTACTTTCTGAGTTAAAAAGAAAGTTGCATTACTGTAAAACCTAATATGCAACTCAAGGAGAAAATGGAATCTGTCCCCATAACTCTCCTCTGAGCTCTGACATCCCTCGTAAGTCGGCCTGTTTTAGAATTGAAACTCAGCAACTGCTTTTTCCTATATGTTTTCTTTACTGCTGCTGGGTACAGGCTGGCGTGAGTGAAGTCCTTCCCACAGGACGTCTGAGAGCTCCTTCCTGGTGGGGCAGCCGCACCTAGCCACTTAAGAAAGCATTTCTCTTTTTATTGGTGTCTCCGGTGCTCATTATTTTACCTTTATCTGCATTCTTCTGCACTTCAGCTGTGTCTTTGATCAGGCTGTACTTTGACCTCTTTCTAGCTTGAAAAGGTTTTATTCATAGACTTTTCCCACCTTTCCTAACCTTTCTCAGAGTCAGTTATTTTTCCAAAGGGTCAACAGCTATGGAATTCAGTATGCTAACTTCAAATAGTGACCTCTTTAAATAAACATTGCTAAAAGGAGTTGTTCAAAGGAGATTGTATGGTCTAAATAAAGCTGCGCTTAGTCAACCTTGTGAAACAGTTGAAGTTTATCTTTCTCTTCCTCCTCTTCTATCAAAACATAACTATCCTGTGTTCCGTTTCCTTAGGGCTCTGCTTTAGCTGGTTGATATCAATGCCTAAATGTTAAGTTAATAGAAGCATATTATATTACCATCATTTCCAATTCTCTCTCTCATGACCAGAATTTTCACTTACCATATTTCAAGGATGTAAACATAGTTTTTAAATATAATTTAACATCTTTGAAATTGGGATGAATCTTACCATTGATGACATGTCATGGTTAAATTGGCAGTATTTTTTTCTTCCTTAGTTGTACATAAAATAATATTGTGTCTTATAATTGATGACCTCTTAAATGAAATCAGAAATAAAGGATTCCTGGAATGCGCAAGACATTACTTTGTGGGAAGGAATCCCTACTAGTGGAATTTCAGGCACAATAGAACCTTAATGGGAGTGTGAATTTGGGCCAGGGAGTAATACCCTTACTTTCTCCAAACTCCACCTGTCACGTAGGTGACTGGTGACTCCAGCTATATACCAACTGGTCCAAAGTTCAAAACGAGTATCTCAAAATTTAGCTGGTGCAAGCAACTTGCATTGCAGGGGGGAAGGTTGACATTATTTCAGGAAGATTCCAAGATGTTTTAAAGGAAAGTAAGTAAAGAGAAGGAGGAGAAATAGATTATACTCCAGGGGGATACTCTCTGCCCAGTTCCATAGCAGATAAGTGGAATTTGTAAAAGCTATTAAATAAGAAGCTATGCAGAGTTTTACCTTTATTCCTAGCATTTGGTCCTGTTTACTTATGGCTGTTTCATGAAATTTCTCTTCATAAAAGTAGAAGTATGGCACTTTCTCAATATGAATGGGATAGAACATAAAGCAAACGAAACATATAATCTGTTCAATTTCCTGTGATTTAACTACTTCATTTAATCATGTGGCATGTGTCCTCTACTCCTTTCCCTCTTATTACTTCTTAATTTATAAACTTAGGAGGAATATTACCACTTGTACAATGTTGTCTGATATGGTCAAAATCACACTGCCACATCTTGTGCCTGATTGAGATGGATTTGCTTGCCCGTATATCTTTAGAAACCCTTCTTGGGCTCTAGGGACTATGTGCTTGCAGTGGGAGTAATTTGCCACTAGATGGTGATCTTGCAAGTTAGTGATAGAAGAGAAGCTCTTTCTAGTCCCGTGAACTGCATAGAGAAGCCGAAAATGTTTGCTACATTTTTCTAAAACTTTAAACATTGTACCAAAATACAACTAACTATATCATTTAAGTTTAGTAGTTTAAGATCATAAGTCAAAACTAGAGAATTAGAATGTAGGTTGAACCGTAGGTAGTTGTCCTAAATTCTAGTTAAGACATCAAACTGACGGTTACTTCTAGGCAATCACAAAATATATACTGAATCCTATCTCAGAAAGAAGACCAAAATTCCTTGAATTTTTCAATTTTTTTCAAGTATTTCTGGTTAAGTTGATCCATGCACCGCATTTGGGTATGATTAGACTTGATGATCGCTATTGTTCCTCTGAATTTGAAGAATAAATATTTCCAATCACTTGAATTTACTGTCTCTAAGTATATCTGTCATATTCTCTCTAAAAGTTTTTATGCAATGTACTAAGAACCTCTTGGCTGAATCAGAAACATTCTAGTACATCTGATTATCTTTCACTAAACTTTGAAAATCAAGTTTGGCCTTTTATGCACGTTTGAGTGATGGCCTATCTTTACGCAAACTGGGAACTTTAGCTCTGTCTGTGAACACAAAGTTACCGTTGTTCATGCCAAAGGAAAGAGGGTGCCAAAATAATATTGAAAAACCTCCTTTTGATTTATTTTTCTCCTTATGTGTTTCTCTCTTAAAGTAGATTCAGGAAGCAAAAACTCCAAGTTGCTGTTAAAATTTCCTCTCTCTTTTTGAAACCATAATACTTCGTACAAACATTTTTTTATACAAACAGCATAGTAGTTTCTACACATATAGTCTGAACCTTAGGTTGATTGGGCAACACATTTAAGGAATGCTTATCTGATTCACAATTTTTTGTAGAGTTCTGAGCCTAAGAAAAGTTGTACCCATTTTTCATCTGATTTTGCCTCAGTGTCACCAAATTTTATTCCAGGTACTGGAGGATCACATTTTCCCCTCAGATATATCAGCTGTCCCATGTTGGCTAATCCCAAACAGTGTCTAGGGTCAATAAGAGGAATTAAGTTATACATGAAAAGGAAAAGTGGTCTTCAAAAGTCACCACAACCACCACTTACACTGTGTCTTAACTTGTTTCTGTCTTCTCTATGTACCACACCTTCCAGCCACCCACTTGGTCACTTGAATATCTTGCCATCTCAAACCACCGTGGTCTTCACACTATAGTTTGTTCTTCTCTCTTAGATTCCGTTTAATTTGGTCCTGCAGAAATCCAAAGTTAACAGTGTGAGCCATCACATCCAGGTAGACTCTAAACAATCACTACATTTAAAAAGTTAAAACTTACGCCATTTTCTATTGCTTTCAATTGCAACTTATGCAACAATTCCTAGAGATTTTCACATTTTTCAGGAAAGATTCTACACTATAATTAGTCAATAACGTGGCTCATGATCAACATTCTTTATTTAAGAAAAATACTTTTACAGAAATTATAGTCTAGGTGATAACATACAGCATTATAAAGAGAAAGATTTAAATTTGAGTGTCACCTTCTGGGACTTATCAAAACTCAATATACTAATAATGGAGTCCTCATTTTCATTTGAATTAGGTCACTATTTTCACAATGAATAAAGATAATTATTGATTCCTGAAGAAATTAGGGTCTTTGTGCAATATTTTTGTTTCTAGTCTTCTTGAGATCTGGCTCCTGCTGTAGGACGTGGAAAGCTAAGAGTACTGCTCCTGCACTTATAGAAATAAAAAAGCTGGGCTGGGGCCAGACCCGGGTGCCTAGTGGTTAAGTTCGGCGCACTCCACTTCAGCAGCCCAAGTTCGGTTCCCCAGTGAGGACCTACACCACTCACCACTCTTCAGTGGCCATGCTGTGGTGGTGGCTCATGTAGAAAAAGAGGACGAGTGGCAACAGGTGTTACCTCAGGGCAAATCTTCCTCAGTAAAAAAAAGAAAAAGAAAAGGGAGAGGAAATTGAAAATTCACAATTTTTCTTGAACCCGTCAAAGAGCTGAGATCATAAGGCAAATGAATAAACAGAATACTGGGGAGAGACAGGTGCTTACAGGGGGTGATGGGATGCACGCATTTATTTACCTAAGGCAGGGGTCATTAGACACTACTAGGAATTCAGCTAGAATAACTGTTAAATTTTCGGCAGAGTACAGACTGATGGGAGAAGATGAAGCTTTTGGGGCCACAGACATGGGGAGGGGGACTGACATTCTGGTAGCCTTTTTCTCCATGAATCCCACCAGGTGCTAATAGGGAGCAAAAGAGTGAGGGTCTGGAGACAGCTTCCCTCCTGTAGGACTAGGAAGGAAAGCAGGCACTGAAAATGGAGCATGAAACAATTCCTCATGCCCCAGCCCCACCCTCACTTTCTTCCCCTGTCTCCTTTATGGAATAAAAGCTTTAATCTACAGATGGAGGGGCAACAAAACCTGTTTTTCTTAGGGAACTGATGAAAATCCATTGCATCTGGCAGAAGGAACAGGAAAAACCCTTTAGTCCTAGAGAAGGGGGAAGGATATATTTTCAACAAGAACTGTAGCTGGAGGAGGAGTAGAGACACTTTGAAATCCACCTCGAAAGCCCCAGGGACTCTTCTTTCCTTCACTTCCCGCCACCAGGCTAAAGAGCAACCTGTAAAAGTGATAATGGAGTTCTGCTGGATAGGCTGCCAGAGGCAGGTCCTCTCTGTGGTACAGCACAAAAGGGGAGTTTGAAAGTGAAGGTGGAGCAGAAATTGAGGGAAAAAAATCTTTGGGGAGCTAGCTCCCACTTTTTTTTTTTTTTGAGGAAGATTAGCCCTGAGCTAACTGCTGCCAATCCTCCTCTTTTTGCTGAGGAAGACTGGCCCTGAGCTAACATCCGTGCCCATCTGCCTCTACTTTATATGTGGGACGCCTACCACAGCATGGCGTGCCAAGGGAGGCCATGTCCGAACCGGGGATCCGAACCAGGGAACCCTGGGCCGCCAAAGTGGAACGTGCGAACTTAACTACTGCACCACCGGGTCAGCCCCTAGCTTCCACTTTAAACACAAGGTATCAATACAGAAATTTGAAAATTGCAGTCCACTAAAGGCAAACATAACAACAACAATTTCAAAGCTGCCTAATTCCTGGCTAGATTAACACAAACCTCCACAATGAAAACCTAGCAAAAAGAAAGGTATGCCTATTTACAAGCATAAAAACTATTTACCTGAGTCTCTACTTCCCTACACAAGATATTTTGGGTTTCTACAAAAAATTGCAAAGGATATGAAAAGGCAGCACACACACACACTGAAAGAGACAACATAGTCACACAACTGATGGAACCATCAGACTCAGATATGGCACAGATGTTGAAACTATCTGAAGGAGAAATAAAAATTACTATGATTAATATATTACCCAGTCTCTTGAAAAAAGTAGACAACATGCAAGATTAAATGGCTAGTTTCATCAGAGAGAAGGAAACCATAAGGAAGAATCAAATGGAAATGCTGGAAATGAACAGCATCGTGATACAGATAAGGGTTGCCTTTGATTGGCTCAGCTGTATACTCAACACAGTGGAGAAATCTGCGAACATGAGCTTAGGTCAATAAAAATTACCCAAACTGAACCACAAAGAGAGAAAAAAAGTGGGAAAAACAAACAATAACACAGAACAAAGTATCCAATAACTGTGAGACAACATCAAAACATCTAAAAATTGTCTAACTGGAATCCCAGAAGAAGAATCAGTACAGAATGAGACAGAAGAAATGTTGAAAAACAATAATGGCCAAGAATTTTCTGCAGTTAATCACAGACACCAAAGCACAGATCCAGGAAGGTCAGAGAACACTAAACAGGGTAAATAATCCCCCCAGAGGATGGGGGAGGGGCAGGACACACTTAGGCATTTCATATTTTAAAAATGCTGAAAATGAAAAATAGAGAAAATCCTTAAAGCGGCCACTTTACAGTCAGAGAAACAAAAGTATAATAGCTAATTCCTCATCAAAAACCATGAGAAAAAAAATATTGTCCTTCCATCATTCTCTACCCAACAAAAAATATCTTTCAAAAAGAAGTATAGGGGCCAGCCCGATGGCTTAGAGGTTAACTTCGTGTGCTCTGCTTGGCCCCAGGTTAACTGGTTTGGATCCCAGGTGCACACTGCTCATCAAGCCATGCTGTGACAGCATCCCCCATACATAATACAGGAAGATTGGCACAGATGTTAGCTCAGGGCCAATCTTCCTCACCAAAAAAAAAAAGAAGAAGAAAAAGAAGAAGTATAAATAGGGCTTTCTAAGACAAACTAAAACATAGAATTCATTGCAAGCAGACCTATACTGCCAGAGTGTTACAGCAAGTTTATGAGGCAGAAGGAATATGATATCAGACTGAAATTTGAATCTTTACCAAGAAACCAACAGCACTGATAGTGGAATAAATGAATGCAAAATATTTTTTCAAATTGTTCTAAAAAATAACTGACTGTCCAAAGGAAAATTAGAGGCAATGTATTGTGTGATTATAGCAGGTATAAAATAAAATTTATGACAGTATAGCACATAGAGTGGGGGAGAGAAATTGGAATCCATAGTTATAAGGTTCTTATACTACTTGTGAAATGGGGGAGAGAAATTGGAATCCATAGTTATAAGTTCCTTATACTACTTGTGAAATAGTGCATAATATTGTTGAAATCAGATTCTGATTAACTAAAGATGTATATCTAAACCATAGATCGACCACTAAAATATGAAAAAAATATACAATATTTGTTGGAACTGGAGATAAAAATGGATTAGTACAAAATATACAATTAACCCAAGAGAAAGCAGAAAAAAAGGAAAAAACTAACAAATGACATAGAACAAATAAAACACCATGAGGCAAGACGGTGGACTTTAATCCCCTATTCTTTTGTCTTGTTTCTTCCTCTAAAATCACTCTGACAAAACTTAATTCATATGCATAACTAGAATAATTTAGAAACAATCTTACCTGGAAGCAAGGTACATTTCTATAGCTTATGGTTTTCTCTATACTGAAACAAATACCTGAATTCATTCATTCATCAAGTATTCACTAAACAAAGGCCTTCTCTGTGCCAAGGACTGTGTTTAGAACTAAGGATGCAATTCTGAAAAAAACAGGCACAAATCTAGCTCTCTTTCCTCAGTACTCACTAGTTCATATGCCCGAGGTCAATAAAAGTTCCCCAAAGTGTCTTCATGCATCTATCACTTAAAACAGCTATTTTTTGATGTAATAAAGAAATTACTCTTAGAACATTTTATTTTGATGTTTGTTACACTGCTAAGAATAAAATCTTTAAAAAATGGTGTGTAATAAAAAATATATATATGGACAATGTTGGTTATCTACACAGCATTCATTGTCTCCTTACATCTTCTTAAAGAACCTGAGATTTTTCAGGTTTCCAGTGTTGCTCCACATAACCTGTGTGAGTCAAGGGAAGCATTTCCAGCCCCAGATGTTAATCCCGATCAATCTAAACAAGTCATCTAATCCCATTTCCACACTTAAACCCGTTGACTGATTCATGAACTGAGGTTTAATCCAGTCAGTGCACGGGATTCCAGCAGTGGTTATTTTTATTCCATGGGTTGGCCCTTGACATAATGCAGCCCAAACACACTGGAAGAGAGGACTTTTATTCCACAAATGGAAGAGTGGCTTTCTAGCTATTCTACAGCACAAAGACAAGGAGCCTTGATGTCCTGGAAGCTAGCGTCAGTCATGTTTTGGCCACAGGAAAGGATAGCTTGAGAGCAAAGTGATATATGTGCAAGAATTGACCTGAGAGAATCAAGGAAGATTGAGACGGAGGCCTAATTTTATTTTCCTTGAACTCACCCTATCTTGAGACTTCCAGTAATGTGAGATTCACTTAGTCATTCAATAAATATTTATTGAGCATGTACTAGGTTTCAGCCATTCTTATACTAAGGATACAGCATGAACAAAAGAGGCAAAAGGGCCTGCCTTCACAGAGCTATGTGCAGTGTAAGGGAAGACAATAAATAAGACAAGAAGTAAATAGAATAGGTCAGTTGTTGAGTGATGCTATATTATTATTTTGGATTGATGTGCCTTATTACTTCTTGTGACTGTAACTTTCCATCAGAGGTCATTTCCCTTTAGCATTTTTTCTCAGAAATTTTTCCCCCAAATTGCCAGCCACTTCACCTCAGTAGACTTGACCTATGCTCCCTCTCTCTCACCTTGGCTCCTTCTCCTTCTGCTAAGGTAGTAAACTTCCTCCAAGCGAAACCTGAGCTCCCTGTACATTCTTCTCTCTAGGATCACATTCTGTCTGTCGTCCCATGTGTAAAAACAGCTGCCTTGTATAATTTTGGTTGCAGGGAAAGTCCAGTACCAATCTCAAAACCTGAGTTTTACATGGTGAATGGGATTTAGAAGGATGGATATTCCAGATATAAGAAATAGTCTGGGGGCCGGCCCTGGGGCTGAGTAGTTAAGTTCACGCACTCTGCTTCAGAGGCCCAGGGTTTTGCCACTTTGGATCCTGGGCATGGACCTAACACCGCTCATCAAGCCATGCTGAGGAGGCGTCCCACATTGATCAACTAGAAGCACCTACAAGGGGGCTTTGGGGAAGAAAAAAAAGATTGGCAACAGATGTTAGATCAGGTGCCAATCTTTAAAAAAAGAAATTGCATGTAGATATGGAAGAATGAAATATTACATTTTTCATGCAACAGTTGAGTATGATTAGAAAAGGAGGACAGTTTATTTCTAGGAATTATGAGTGAGCACAGATGCAACTAGAGAGGACAGCAAGAGCTATGTCGTGAAGGGACTCTAGATGAAGAAATGTGCATTGCCATATATCCCCTTCCCAACTCTGTCCCTGTTATTTTAATTAATTAATTTTTTTTAAGTAATTGCTTTTTGGTGAGGAAGATTGACCTGAGCTATCATCTGTTGCCAATCTTCCTCTTTTTTCTTCTCCCCAAAGCCCTAGCACATAGCTGTATATCTTAGTTGTAAGTCCTTCTAGTCCTCCTACGGGGGATGCCACCACAGCATGGCTTGATGAGTGGTATGTAGGATCTGAACCGGTGAACCACGGGCTCCCTAAGTGGAGTGTGAGAACTTAATAACTACACCATCAGGCCAGCCCCAAGCTCCTGTTATTTTTGCAGTGTAAGTTGCATATTGAAACTTTTTTCCTGCATATCCCCACTATAATATCCCCAATGTAGTAATGAGAGTGAAACCACAACTTAGTCATTGATGTATTTTCAATTCCTATGTCACAGTAGGCATGGAAAAATATTTGTTGAATTCATGTATATTTATGTTTGCATACACGTCCAACGTGTTTATACGTTGGGCTTGTTTCATGCATTAAGTTATTTAAAGTTCTTGCTGATTATCTCCATGTAAAAGTTATTACCTATGGTTAAGTGAGTTATTTTGGGAAGCATATTTATTTCTTCCAGGAAAACATTATGTTACTAAGAAAATTTATTTATTTCATTAAAAGTTTCAAATTTTGGCCTTCACATTAAAACTACCTCAGGGCAAAAGTTCAAAGGAATTATAATTAAGTAAAATAAACACAAGCATGAATGTCCAACATATGTTAAATCAATGAAACACCCATTTAAAAAAATTGTGCAGCTCTCTTGGTAGGTCAACAGCCTGGAGAGTACAACGAATAATTTAATGAAGAAAGACCATTTTGTGATCACGATCAGGTATTACAAGAAAGAGGCTTCCTTTGAGAAGTAACTTTCTTGATTTTGCCCGCCAATGAAAAATTATTACTAGCTCACTAGTCAAAAGACTTATTTTTGCCATGTGTTTTCTAATGCAATGTGAATGTGTGAGGGATGTTTCAGAAAAGCCACCTGGAACAAAGCGAAGTAAATGACCAATCTGGAAACCCAAAGCTTCAAGGGAAAAAATAATAAATACTTTAATTCTCCCCAAGTTTGCATTTGAGCATATTTGCTAGAGCCTTTAAACACCAAAATAAATAACCAAACTTCTGAGCTATCCCATCTGACTTGAATTTGAATGTGTTGTACACATAGTTAATTTCTGCCTAGCTTCGCCAAAATATGCTGCTAGTTTCCCTGTTTTATTTTTTAAGTAAAAGGATTTGCCATATTGAAATTCAGTTGCCTCTTAATCAGCTACATGTGGAATATCCCCCTTGTGGATTAGGCCCAGTGCATCTTAAGTTTCATAAAATTTTATCTTCCACAGATATTTTGACATATTTTAGATTGTAGGTCCTTAGTATAGATTTATTGAGTAAATGCTTCGTCCATCTCTTTTGTTGAAATAAACATTTCATTTTTATTTTAGCAATAGTTTATTAAACTTTTATCCTGCATATCTGAGGTGAATTTGTCAAAATCACATGGGGAAAATAATTTTAGATAGTAAAGTATATAGATGAGTATCTTTCCTGACTCCTGAAGGAATGTTTTCACACTCTGCAGAAGTCAGTGCTCCAGGCAAAAATAATTTAGAAAGACATACTAGAGTTAGAACTTACTGAATGCAAGTTAATATAATAACCTGAGCTAAATTACACAGAGATTTTAAGGGGCTGTAGGTGAGGGATTATTTGTAAGCATAACGGGAATTTTATAACCAAAGGATAAGAATTAAGACAAGCTTCTCTAGAAAGATTAGAGATAGGCACAAAATATATATACCTGTATATATGCAGGCTTATATATAAACACCTTCAGGACCCAGGGAACCTCTCTCTGTTCTTCTCTGTCCTTTCTCTTTGTATCTCTCTCTGTCTCTCTCCATTCTCTCTCCCTGCAGACTTGTTCTTTTGTTTTTTAGTGTGTGTTAAAGTACATTACACTACCATCTCAAGTTTTTATGTCTCCTCTGCTCAAGAGACACAGCCAAACTGAAACTGGCATCTTTTAGTCTGAGTTTATAAATTCTGGCAAAAAGAATCTGATTGGCTGAGCTTGGGGCAGTTTTCCATCTTCATTTTAACTCCTAATAGAATTATTAATTTTGAAGCACTTTACTGTGTCATTTATTTATTTGTCTTCCATATAACGACTCTATAAGATACAGCTCAAATAACTAATTATTTTGTTTATATATGTGATGTAATTCACTTACCACTTTGAGTAATTTGCAAGATAATACAAAAAAGGATATATACCACAGATAACTTAAAATCTTTGAGAAACAGGTAATGAATTTATGTCAGTATAGCCATTAAAACAGAGAACATTGAGGAAGAAAGGTTTGAATCATCCTATTAAGCAAAAAACCTCTACAATCCCAAATGTGAGCTGAGGACCAAGGTAATATGAAATTGGTAAGTGAAAGAAAGAAGCTGAAAATATTAACTCCAGCATAATGACTGAAATAATCAGACATGTTTTCTTCCTATTTCCCCTCTATGCAATTTTCCCTATTTGTTTTTTACAAGAAGTGTTAGTGGTTGTTAAAATTGCAACTTACTGAGAGTGACATCAGCATCATGGCAGAGTGAGCTCTTCCCTTAGTCTCTCTGCCCCAAGATACAACAAAAAAGACATTCATAAGCCAACAGAGGACATTCACAAAGCACAATAGATGTCTGAGAGGTTCACACAGCCATACGTCTGAAGTTGGGACTGCTGGACTCCTCTGGGAGGCCGTGGAAGGAGGTAATGGGATCTCCTCTCCCTCCTGAATGGCAGTAATCTAGGGGGCAAGACTTCATGTGGTGGTTGGGCACGCTACACTGAGAGGAGAAAAGGAAAAAGGCAGCACTCCACGGGAATGCTTACACTCTTGGGGTTGCCTGCCAGCATGTGTAACGCTCCACATCGAGACAGCTAAGCAACCACAGGAGCATACACACTAAGCTGAGCAGTCCAGGTGGGCAGACAGTGAGTGCAGAGCTAGATTGCATACCCAAGGGAAAGCATCTCTCCCCACTCCCCACCTGGCACATCAGCTTGGCTGGTGGGCCAGAGGAGGGGATCACTGTCAGAGCGCCTGTGCATATGTGTGTAAACCAGCAGCAGCCAGCAGACAAATGAGCCCTGTTGGTACAGCTTCCAACAGACAGGCACATGTGCCAGGAGTTGCAGAGGACTCAGAAAACACAGCTACTACCCCCTAGTGGTGGCAGGTGGAATCTGCAACCAGATACTACCACTATGTGATGGCAAAAGTCCACCCCATCAAATAGCCTGAAGAGGTATATTAACATTCTAGACCAGAAGGAAAACGACAAGTACATAGAAATCAATCCCAAAGTCAGAGAAATGTGCAATCTAAATGACAGAGAATTCAAAGTAGTTATCATAAAAAAACTCAATGAGATACAAGAAAACTGAGAAGGATGGTGTGATGATCTCATGATTAAAATTAATGAACAGAGGGAGTTCTTCACAAAAGAGATTAAATCTATTAAAAAAATCAGAAATGTTGGAGATGAAAAACACAATGAATGAGATAAAGGAAGATCTGGAGTTCTTAAAAAACAGAGCTGATTTGCAGAGGACAGAATCAGTAACTTAGAGGACAGAAATATAGAAATGCTGCAGATGGGAGGAGAGAGAACTAAGACTAAAAAGAAATAAAGAAATTCTCCAAGAAATATCTGACTCAATTAGGAAATGCAACATAAGAATTATAGGTATTCCAGAGAAGGAAGAGAGGCAGAAAGGAGCAGAGTTTGTTCAAAGAAATAACAGCTAAGAACTTCTCAAACCTGGAGAAAGATTTGGAATTACATGTGAGGAAAACTAATAGAACTCCTAAGTACATCAACATAAAAAGACCTTCTCCAAGGCATATATTAGTAAAACTGGCTGAGGTCAATGACAAAGGAAAAACATTACAGCAGCAAAACAGAAGAAAATAACCTATGAAGGAACCCCTATCCTGCCTATAAGTATGGCAGGTGATGCCATACTTTTATCAGATAAAGTAGACTTCAAGATAAAAAGGCAATGAGAGTCAGAGAGGGGCAGTATATAATGACAAAAGGGACACTACACCAAGGGGACATAACACTTATAAATATTTATAAACCTAACACAGGAGCACCAAATTTCATAAAGCAACTATTAACAGACCTAAAAGGAGAAATTAACAAGAACACAATAATAGTAGGGGAACTCAGCACCTCCACTCACATCAATGGATAGATCAACCAGACCGAAAGTCAACATGGAAATAGTGGAATAGTGGAATTAAAAGAAAGACTCGATCAGATGGACTTAATAGCTGTATATAGAACACTCCACTGAAAATCAACAGAATACATCTTCTCAACACACATGGAACATTCTCAAAGATAGACCACATGTTGGGAAACAAGGCAAACCTCAATAAGTTTAAGAAGATTGATATCACATCAAGCATCATTTCTGACTATAATGCTATGAAACTAGAAATCAACTACAAGAAAAAAGCTGAGAAAGTGACAAATATGTGGAGACTAAACAACATGCAACTGCATAACCAATGGATCAATGAAAAAATTAAAGGAGAAATCAAAATAAAAATCTGCAGACAAATGAAAATGAAAATACAGCATACCAACTTGTATGGGATGCAGCAAAAGCAAAAGCAGCGCTAAGAGAGAAATTCATAGCAATAATAGGCCCTCTTTAACAAGCAAAAAAAACTCTCAAATAAGTAATCTTAAACTAAACTTAACAGAACTAGAAAAAAAGAACAAACAAAACCAAAGTCAGCAAGAGGGGGAAAATAATAAAAATTACAGCAGAAATAAATGAAATATAAACAAAAATAACAATTGAAAGGATCAAAGAAACCAAGAGCTGATTCTTTGAGAAGATAAACAAAATTGACAAACCCTTAGCCAGATTCACCAAGAAAAAAAGACAGAAGGCTCAAATAAACAAAATTAGAAATGAAAGAGGAGAAATTACAATGGATATCACAGAAATACAATGTATTATAAGAGAATATTATGAAAAACTATATGCTAAAAAATTGGACAATCTAGAAAAAATGGATAAATTCTTAGACTCATACAACCTCCCAAAACTGAACGAAGAAGAAATAGAGAACCTGAATAGACCAATCACAAGTAAAGAAGTTAAAAGAGTAATCAAAAACCTCCAAAAAAATAAAATTCCAGGACCAACTAGATAGCTTCTCTGGAGAATTCTCAAAGTATTCAAAGAAGATTTAATGCCTATCCTCAAACTATTCCCAAAATTTTAAGTTTGAGAACTTCCTAACTTATTCTATGAGGCTAACATTACCTGATCCCAAAGCCAGAGAAGGAAAATTAGAGGCCAATATCACTGATGAAAATAGATGCAAAGTCCTCAACAAAATATTGGAAAACTGAATACAGTAATATGTTAAAAGGATCATACACCAAGATCAAGTGAGATTTATACCAGGGATGCAGGAATGGTTCAACATCCACAAATCAATCAATGTGATGCACCACATTAACAAAATGAGCAATAAAAACCACATGATCATCTCAATAGATACAGAGAAGGCCTTTGACAAGATTCAAGATCCATTTATGAAAAATCTCTCGATAAAAGGGTATAAAAGGAAAGTACCTCAACATAATAAAGGCCATATATGACAAACCCACAGCCAACATCATACTCAATGGGGAAAAGCTAAATGCCATCCTCTTGAGAACAGGAACAAGACAAGGGTTTCCACTCTCACCACTCTTGTTCAACACAGTACTGGAAGTTTGGACGAGAGCAATTAGGCAAGAAAAAGAAATAAAATATACCCAAATTGGCAAGGAAGAAGTGAATCTCTCACTGTTTGCAGCCAACATGATTCTATACATAGAAAATCCTAAAGAATCCATTGGAAAATTATTGAAAATAATCAACAACTTCAGCAAAGTTGCAAAAATCAGTTGATTTTCTATACTCTAATAATGAATTAACAGAAAGAGAACTCAAGAATACAATCCAATTTACAATCACAACGAAAAGAATAAAATATTTAGGAATAAATTTAACCAAGGAGGTGAAAGACTTATACAATGAAAACTGTAAGACATTATTGAAAGAAATTGATGACATAAAGAAATGCAAAGGTATTCCATGCTCATAGATTGAAAGAATAAACATAGTTAATATGTCCATACTACCTAAAGCCATCTACAGATTCAATGGAATCCCAATCAGAATCTAAATGACATTTTTCGTGGAAATAGAACAAAGAATCCTAAAATTCATATGCGGTAATAAAATACCCCGAATAGCTAAAACAGTCCTGAGAAAAAAGAACAAAACTAGAAGCATCACAATCTCTGGTTTCAAAATATACTACAAAGCTATAGTCATCAAAACAGCATGGTATTGGTACAAAAAGAGACATACAGATCAATGGAACAGAATTGAAAGCCCAGAAATAAAACCACACATCTACAGACAGCTAATCTTTGACAAAGGATCTAAGAACATACAATGGAGAAAGGAAAGTCTCTTCAATAAATGGTGTCGGGGAAAGTGGACAACCACATGCAAAAGAATAAAAATAGACCAGTATCTTTCACCGTACACAAAAATTAACTCAAAATGGATTAAAGACTTCAAGGTAAGATGTGAAACCATAAAACTGCTCATAAAAATATGAGCAGTACACTCTTTGACATCTGTCTTTGAAGCATCTTTTCAAATACCATGTCTACTCGGGCAAGGGAAACAAAAGAAAAAATAAACAAATGGGACTGCATCAGAGTAAAGAGTTTCTGCAGGGCAAAGGAAACCAGGAACAGAAAGAAAAGACAACTCACTACCTGGGAGAAAATATTTGCAAATCATATATCTGACAAGGGGTTAAACTCCAAAATACATAAAGAACTTACACAACTCAACAATGTGGTGCTGGCCTGGTGGCATAGAGGTTAAGTTCACGTGCTCTGCTTCAGTGGCCTAGGGTTTGCAGGTGCGGATCCTGGTCATGAACCTATATGTCACTTATCAAGCCATGCTGTGGTGGCATCTCACATACAAAATAGAGGAAGATTGGCACAGATATTAGCTCAGGGACAATCTTCCTCAAGGAAAAAGAGGGAGATTGGCAACAGGTGTTAGCTCAGGGCCAATGTTCCTCATCAAAAGAAAAAAAAAAAGAACTCGTACAACTGAATAACAAAAAAACAAACAACCTGATCAAAAACTGGGCAGAGTGTACAAGCAGACATTTTTCCAAAGAAGATATACAGATGGCCAATAGGAAAATGCAAAGATGTTCAACACCACTAGTCATTAGGGAAATGCAAATCAAAACTGCAGTGAGATACCACCTTACACTCGTTAGAATGGCTATAATAACCAAAACATAAAATAACAAATGTCGGAGAGGATATGGAGAAAAGCGAATCCTCACACACTGCTGGTTAGAATGCAAACTGGTGCAGCCACTATAGAAAACAGTATGGAGAGTTGTCAAAAAATTAAAAATAGAAATACCATATGACCCAGCCATCCCACTACTGGGTATTTGTCCAAAGAACTTGAAATCAGCAATTCAAAGAGACTTAGGCACGCCTACGTTCACTGCAGCATTATTCACAGTAGCCAAGACGTAGAAACAACCCAAGTGTCCATCAACTGAAGATTGGATAAAGGGCATATAGTTTATATATATATATATATATATACACACACACACACACACACATATACACACAATGGAATACTACTCAGCCATAAAAAAGACAAAATCGTCCCATTTGCAACAACATGGATGGACCTTGAGGGGATTATGTCAAGTGAAATAAGCCAGATAGGGACAAACAAGGCATGATTCCACTCATATGTGGAAGGCAAACAAACACCTGGACAATGAGAACAAATTGGTTGTTACCAGAGGGGAAGGGGGTTTGGGGGTGGACATGAGGGGTAAAGGGGTACATATATATGGTGACTGACAAATAATAATGTACAACTGAAATTTGAAAATGTTATAAACTATTAGGACCTCAATAAAATAATTTTTTAAAAAGAGCAACTTACTTTTTAGAACATATAATCAGATCGGATTGTGATGGAACAAGAAGATAAATTAGTATCAATCTGTGAAGAATATGATAAATGAGAGAACTTCTTTTTTCTTTTTTTTGAGGAACATCAGCCCTGAGCTAACATCTGCTGCCAATCCTTCTCTTTTTTCTGAGGAAGATTGGCCCTGAGCTAACATCTGTGCCCATCTTCCTACACTTTATATGTGAGATGTGTACCACAGCATGGCTTGCTAAGTGGTGCCACGTCCACACCGGGGATCTGAACCGCAGAACTCCGGGCCGCCAAAGCAGAATGTGTGCACTTAGCCACTGCGCCACCGGGCTGGCCCGAGAACTTCTTATCTTCCATTTTTGGAAGAGGTGAGAACATTTTCTTTAAACAAAAGATAGTTGTAGCATGTTGAGCAGAAGCAACATCACTATGTTAGGGCATCATGGTTAATTACACATAAAAGTGTGAAGTGGGCACTTCAAAGCAAAAACTTTCTTGTAACAAACGTATTACTTGAAGAATATGGAAACAAAATCTCTTTCCATACTTTTGCTCTCATTTAGTGTGGCAGACTCTACTGTTTTGCCTGCTTAACGCTCAGTTGGCCTTCTTCCCTAACAAAACCATGGTTGAGAGGCAAGGGGACATCTTGTGACCATGATGAAACAAACCTGAGGCAAAGCGCATGCACTGAGAATAATGGTTCTAAATGATAGAGATTCCTGATGAAACAGCTGAGCCATCAGACCAACCCAGGGCCAGCTTACTTCCAGAACTCTTATAGGAGATAATAAAATCCTTATTATTTGCACCATTTTGGGCTAAGGATTCTGATTCTTGGAACCAAACATGTTCTCACTTATCCAAGTAAAATTTCCTGGCTCAAATTTGTTTCCACATTAAGGACACTTATTCTCTTCTAATTTATTATCACCCCTATCAGTGAGACTTTCTCTGATGGCCCAGCATAAACGAGAACCTTCCTTGGCACTCTCCATAGCAATTTTATTTATAACATCCAAAAACTGGAAAAAATGTTTTTTTTAAATAAAACATTTTTAACTACTCAAGTTGTTCCTGCCAAAATCATTAACTCTTCTTAATTACAAAGGGAAAAATAGTAGCTTCACAGAGTAGAGACCGAGTGAACAGACCCTTAATCAAGTGACCAAATATTAGGACAAGTGGACATCACAGGCTTTCTGGGTAGGGCACCCTATCACCCCTCTGGTGATCTTGTCAGAAATCATGATCTGAATTTCATCATGTAAAACACCGAATGGACACAAATTGAGTTACAAAACGGCTGTGTTATACTTCTCAAAAATGTCAAGGTGAGGGGCTGGCCCGGTGGCACAGTGGTTAAGTTTGCATGTTCTGCTTCTTGGCGGCCTGGGGTTCGCTGGTTCGGATCCCAGGTGCAGACATGGCACTGCTTGGCAAGCCACGCTGTGGTAGGCATCCCACGTATAAAGTAGAGGAAGATGGGCATGGATGTTAGCTCAGGGCCAGTCTTCCTCAGCAAAAAGAGGAGGATTGGCAGTAGTTTGCTCAGGGCTAATCTTCCTCAAAAAAAAAAAAAAAGAGAAAAAAAATATCAGGGTCAATGTAGAGACTGAGTAAGTGAAGCTGAGGAGATATGGCAACTAACTGCAATAAGTGATCCCAGAATAGATCTTGGACTGGGGACAAAACAAATATAGCACATTATTAGGACAACTGACAAAATTGGATGGTGGATTAGATAATGGTATTGTATCACTGTTTCAGTGTTAAATTTCCTAGTTTTGATCATTGCAGTGTTGTTATAGGAGAGATAATCATTTTTAAAATATCTACACAAGGAGGGGCCAGCCGGTGGTGCAGCGTTCTGCTTCTGCGGCCAGGGTTCACCTGTTCGGATCCTGGGTGCAGACCTATGCACTGCTGGTCAAGCCATACCGTGGCAGGCGTCCCACATATGAAGTAGAAGAAGATGGGCATGGATGTTAGTTCAGGGCCAGTCTTCCTCAGCAAAAAGAGGAGAATTGGCAGCAGATGTTAGTTGAGGGCTAATCTTCCTTAAAACAACAACAACAACAACAAAATATACACAAAGATATTAATGTAAAGAGACAGGGTATCTTCAATTCACTGGCAAATGATTAAGAATAACCTTTCTTGAAATTATATAAAAATTAAAGTTAAAAAAAAAAAACACCCACAAGTGAAAGCCTTAGGTCAAGCACCACTTGGCCAGCTTTCGTGATGTCCAGTCTGATGTAGATGCTGTGTCTCCCACAGCATCCCGTACATACCGTTACCCTAGCATCTTTCACGCTGTCTGATAATCAGCGATTTGACTCTTTTCCTAGGGCAATCAAAACTATTCGAAGGTAAATCTGTGTCATATTTGATTTCAAATCCTAGATTATAGCACAAACAGGGCATGTTATAACTAGGGACCTAATAAATAGTTGTTGAAGAAAGATATAGAGATATATACATTTAAAGAAATATGCACTGCACGTGCAGAAGGAAAATTGGTTACATTTCATTTCTTCATATTAAAGAAATGAATTGTAAATCTATGATCTTATACATGTTTTAAAATCATCCCTTTGACTGTAATTTAAGGTGACATTGATTAATTCTAGACGACCTAAAACACATTTCATATTCAGACTTTTGCAACTATTAATTTGCACACCAGCGACCTCTTTGAAATTTTTGAAAACAGAATAACTGTGATGAAAACAAAACAAAACAAAACAAAAAGTATGGTTCACCAATCCTAGGAAAGCACAGCACTTAAAAGCCATTGTTTCAATATCAACTCATTACTTAGATGGAAGGAAGAATCATTCCTTTACATTTCTGTCTACAGAAAAGTTCTTATCTCATCACCTCTTTGTCTTTTCTCCTCTTGTCCAGCTATAGGCACATTTACACAATTTACTTGTAAACTTAACTAGTTTCTGCCAGCTCTGTCTTGTAGGAAGGGTACAGTATGCTTAAGTTTTAGTGGTACTTTTTCCTTTCAATGTTTACTTTAGGTTTTATATTTCAGGTATCTTATTACTATAAATAGTGTATTAGAAGGAAATTATTATTCCCCTTTCCTGATTTTCCCTCCCATGTAGAGGAAGACTCGCTTTCTTACCTTCACCCACTTAGCCCCAGATGCAATAAAGTAGGCCTTCTCAGGACAGCTCCACCCCTTTCTTCCCGCAGGGAGAACACAGTCTCTCTGCTCCTCCAGTGGGTTTCTTTTCCCCACCTGCCCAGCCCAATCTGCTGGGCCCAGGTGGGTAATTCAACCTAAATTCCATAGTTCAGTTGGCAGGTCCAAGTGGCTGTCACTGTAATCGAGGGCCTCCCTTCTGGCTTCTATTGGTAAAAATAGTGATAATTGAGTTTCATTCTGCCACTTCTTTATTTTATTTCTCAGTTGTTTTTCCAAACTCTGATGGAAAAGAGAGGGGATATTTACTGAGTATCCCCTTGGACCCCAACACAGTAGGATGTGACTGATTTTGCATATTTTTAACTCTAATGAAGTTTGATGACAGAACCATCTTGACATTCTCCAGCTACCCGAAATACCATATTCCAGGTTCTTTGTTGAGAACAAACCTCCTTACAAAAAAGGAAGGTAAATAGAAGAATGTCAATGTGAAGGCCCTTCCAAGCACTAGTGTGAAGCAAATCCATGCAGCTTCTACTTGCAACGAACTTTATTATTCCATTGTCAGACATTGTTATTATTAGGATTTGGAAGCTGAGAAATTTTCCTTTTTATCTAGCTGCAAATGAGATAGAAATCCCTGATGAGAAGCTGTACGGCCAGGTATTCTTCAGGATTTTATTATATAAAATACAATCTGAATCTCTGAGACGTAGATATGGTATGCAGTAGTCCTGTTCGCTTTGGGAGTTTTCAGCCTAAGAGCTTTTCTCACGTGTAGTTTCCAGGAGTAAGGAGAGAGGCTGGCTGAAGGGCTGTTCCGGCAGGAACACATGACCTATAAAAACTATTTTCTGGAGCTCCTTCAGACTCAGGGTGTGGCCTTTGGCTGTGCTAGTCAGGAACACTATTTTATCAGTTTTCCCAGGGATGGTCAGACTCTAGAGGACTCATTAATGCTAAATAAGCTTACAGGAAACAGAGTTATAAGCCAGAATGCCAATTTATTCACTTACACGGAACAACGCACTGCACTATGTAACAGAATACTTGCATCAGCTGGCAAGTACATGCTCTTTCCCAGTAAAAAAGTCTTCTTGGGGAATCAAAATAAGATCAGACGGGTTTTGTGGTGAGTCAAGAGGCGAAACAAAGGGACTTGGATGATATTGGGGAATATTGTGTTTGGTTAATGGTAGGCTGATGCGTCCTTCTGCATTTCAGGTTTATACCTACCAAGAAGCTGAGAAGAACATCACCAAACCAGCTCCCCTCTTTCCGAATCATTGCTGAGTAAGCACTGACAGATTTTTTTAAAAACAAGACAAAACAATATTCCTTACCACTTAACAAAAGATTCTGTAATAACATTTCTTTATGTCAGATATTTCACACAGTTAATTACTTTCTAGCTTATCTTTCATTACATACATTTCTGATTACTGTGTCCCCTGTTGGGTCTTGGGAAAGTTCCGTAGGCTCCTTACTGAATTTCAGGAGACCCATCCATCTCACGATCAAGACATGTAAAATAGCCTCTTAGGGAGAGGTACTTCTACAAATGGCTAATCTCATTTTTTGTGTGTTGAATTATGTCAACTTCAATTCACGAGGTGACATTTGAACCATTTTTATACATTTTAGAGTACTTTCTATTTAAGAAGCATAACATCAAAGTACAGACTATATAGCTAAAATAACTCTTTCTGTTGCTGCTTGGTGTAGAGATATTATACATAAAAAAAAGTTTAAAAAGAAAATAATGGAACATTTGATGGTTCACTAGTGCAAACACTGACCAGTTTCAAAGATGGTCATATTCAATGACTCTTTATAGGACATGGTTCTAAGGTCTCTACCTTATGCCCAGGCTTTGCAGCTGGCGTAAAGACATAAAGACGAGTGTGAATTAGAATGCAATTCTGACCTTATATTGAATGTATTAAATATGGATCAGGACTTCTTCTCAGGTTGAGCAACCCACCACCTCACTATTACTCATTCATTTCAGAGAGTACCAGAAGTGAATTGGTTTTCCTTGAAAAATTCTCCCTCGATGCTTGTTGATTCTTCATATCCTATCATTAAAGTCTTATCATCTTACAATGACAGTTTACTTTGTATTGCATGCAAATCTCTCTCAACAAATCCACCCTGCCGTCAGCCATGTGAAATCTGGGAGAAAATAGGTGAGAACACTAACTCAACAGGACACTGGCTGAACAAGCATTTCACTGAAAGTCATGAGGCTTAAGAATCTACCCGGATCTAGCTCTCTGCTATGTCACGTTGGGTGAGACATTTTTCCTCTGGGCACCTCATTTTCCTTATTTCATTAGGATGGTTATGAACTCAGATGGCTGAGTATTAGGCAGATAACCTAATGATTGAACTGGGCTGAGGTTAAGAGACGAAAAAGTTGTAGGGGGTTGTGACATAAAAGAGGCGAAGATACACCGGGATGCCCTACAAATTTTGTATTTAGCTGACTTAGTTGCAGCTGTTCATTTGGGATCACGTTAAGCAACATTTTCTAAACCCTTGGGAGTGGGTTGGTATATTAAATATAATTTCTAAAAAGAATGATGAGTACTCTATGCTTTAGTACCCTGTCCAATATCACAGCATAAAATTGTGATAGAGCTGAAAAGGGATTGAAGAATAAAAAGCTGTAGAACTATAAATCTCAGGAGGTTTTAGAGATCAGAAAGTGTTTTGCCTTATTTTATAGAAAAGAAAACTGAGGCCTGGAGTAAATAAATGGCTAATTTACATCTCAAAGATCAATACAGACTCCAGAGTCCTGTTGGGTCTCTTCCAACACTCGGCTGTTTTCTATGACACATAAATGATGAGAATTACACGGAATCTTCATGATTGTCCAGTTCAACCCTCCCTTCATTTTTTTAGATGAGAAAATCTACGCTCAAGTGCTTGAAGTTGCCAACTACACAGTTAGCAACAGAGTTCCAGCTGTAACTGAAGTCTCCTAACAAGCAACAGGTACTCTTATTTCCACATATTTGATACACTCTTTGCTTTATGTAACAATTAATTCAAAAGAAAGCAATAGTCGTGAAGTGAAGTCTAACATGACTATTCACCTACAATTTTAAATATTGTGCAAATAGTGATATCATATAAACTCTCACTCATGAAATATTATGATAACCATTTCTAAACATCCAAGACAGTGTAAAGATTTAAAATTAATCCTACTTTTTATATTCAAATTGTATTTCATTCACTAAGAAATGATCTTTAGAAGAGAGCATACTTGTGTTATCACATGATTTAATCTCATAATAAACATGTTTCTCTATTTCTATAGAGGAGCGTATTATATCAGTCATGTACTCTGCTTGTTTCTGTGGTTGAATATACCACAAAATTCTCCTAAGTGTACTGGTTTTCGGAGGCAACATTAATTCTCATATCATAAGTAAACCATTGCTATGCCAGGCTTCTTCCACCGGTGACTCTACTCTTGACAAATGCACAATTTGATCACTGTAAATGTACTAAAATTGTTTCATGAAATCTTGGATAGAAGCATATAGGTCAGAACAGGAGACAATAAGCTTTTGTTTATTGCGAAAGACTTCTGTTATCATGGAGAGAACCATCAATATTCACAATATTTGTCACAGGATCATTTCCGTTTGAGAGGCTACCCATATTTTTTCACAAGGACGTAACCAGTGAGAATATAATAGGAAAGGACAGTGCTGTCCTACCACGGAGTACTTTTTAAAGGTAATACAGAGTCCAGAGGTCATCCACTTGTCAACATGAGCCAACAAACCAACCGAACTCCTGAGGCGTTCCATATATCCACTTTCCCTTAAGTTCCTTAGAGCCGATCTTAAAATGTAATATTTGCCTTTACTTGTGTATTTTGAGGCTTGATACAGGGGTTAAATTGTTAATGCTTTACTTTCACTTCCTTAAATTTTTTTTAATCAAACTTTGCTTTTTCTCTCCCTGGGGAACAACAAATGGACAGCTTTCCTCTCTTGTACTCCTCCTTCCATTACCATCACAGCAGAATGCATCTGAGACTGTAATAATTCAGTGATGAAATACAAAATGTCGCAATGCCATCTCTCTTAAAGTGAACTGAGATTTTGTTATGCCATTTTAGGTGCACTAATAGCAACTCAAGTCCCTTGGAGTATCCTAATGTGAATTTAATGAGCTGATAGCATATAAATGACAGTACTGCGAGGGTGAAGGTGACATAACCTTTTTCTTTCTATTTGATGTTTGTCTTTGAAAAACTACAGATCTGTTCAAAATGTACTGCATTATTACTAAGAGGCACATCCCTCACCAAAGGAGCTACTATTGTTTTAGCATCTAAGAATATTTCTCTCTTTTACTGGAACGAGTAGCAAGAGCAATTTTTTTATCATTAGGATAATAAAAATCTGAATAGTCTATCTCTGAACAAACACAAATTATGTAGCGCTCTGGTGTCTATTTTGCCATAGGCTGATGGTCTCCAGTGACAAGTGTTTACTTATAGGCCCTATATCCTTTGAATGTCACAGTCAGTGATATAACGTAACTAAATTGGATGTTAGAGATAGTGAAAGTATCCATCCTTATTTGAGGTGTTATTTCAGGATGTAGTTTAGATGCTTTACAAAGATGGTATTTATAGAAGCTTTGTCAGTTTCAATCAATTGATTCCACAGTTTAGTTCAGTCCTTTAGGATGGTCCATGGTTTATGAAAATTCAGGTAACCAAATTAAATTGGAGTAGCATGGTTTATCCCTGGCACATATTGGAAATAGAATAAGGGGAAAAAGTCGTTAAATTTTTAAAAACAAGACAAAAACATAGTTCAATATCTTTGATGATCAGCAGTAATAATGACTATAGAAATACTTTTTTCAAGTTTACAATACTTCCGATGCATTTTTAGTGGGATTTGTAGCCTAGAAGCACTAGGTCTATATCAGAGCATGCTGGGGGGTTTAGGCTAGAAAGTGGGTCAAGAATTGACTGGATACGAATGAGAGGTCTATGTACTCATGTGTCATTAGACTGAAAATCTTTTACATTCCTTCCATTTACCAAAAGGAATAGACACCTCAAATACTTTCTGCAACTCTTTGAACTTTTTCATTGAACCTTCTTAATTTACAAATGAAGAAACTGGGACCAGAGGGATTACTTGACTTTCTGAAGTCTCCAGACTAGTTAAAATAACAGAGGCAAGCAAGATTAGAACATTCATTCTCTGATTCCCTGTTCTGTAGTCACTTCACTTTTGTGGCTACATCAAGTCATGATAAAAGACATGAAATCGATGTGATTTTTAAAATTCATCAACCACTGATGTGGTCTAAATAATTAGCATGGACTCTGATCTGAATTGAAGTTGTCATGCCTAACAATTAAGCTAAACAAAACTAAGTTAAACAAAATTTATCAAAACTCAAGAAGTCAATTAGCTTTCCAAACAAAAATATACCTTGGGTTACATTCTATGAATATAAAAATTAAGCAGCTTAAGAGTCTCAAAAGTTTGGATTTTGGCAAAGTTCAAAAATCTTTTGGTTGCCAGGTGACAAAGCAAACATATCACATATGCTTAACAACCAACATGTACATATTTTGTCTTTCCAAGGTTTCTAGGGCTGGTCAGGCATAATGATACATTCCTGCTGAAGGAGCTTCCAGCAGGGACAAATGTTTATCTGTTTCCAAAAGCATTTTCTTAATCCATAACAAAAACAGCCCAATACTTCTCATTGTTTAAGGATTGGGTAAAGGTTAATGCTACCAAGAAAGAGTGTATTCCACTTTATATTTGTATTGTCTCAGAGACAGTATTAAGTGAGAATCACGAGTTATGTTATGATTAAAAAGCATTAAATATATGAAAAGTATTTTTTCCCTCTGGACTATAAATGCATTATAATATTTGGTATATCTTTTGTCGTTAAAACATCAAATTATTTTTGTGAGTTTTAAAAATTCTATTGAAGTCTGAATATTGTATTGCATTTTATATGTATTTAAATGTATCTTTGAGGCTTATGAAATCCCTTTGAGGCAAAAGACCAGTCAAAACATCTTTTATTATATTTAACGTCTGGCTGACAAAAAGGTAGAATGATGCGTTACTCACAGACAAATTCCAAAGAGAATTTTAATTGCACAGTGAATCTATGCCTACTGAAGAACAGTAATAACCTCTGCCCACTTCGAAGTCAGCAACTGACTTATCAGCTACAGGTTGCAATGTAATTTTAGGAAGAGTGAAATAAAAATTATATTTGAATTTTTAAAAGCACTTATATGTTATAAAATCTGTTTTTTTTTGAATATTTAGAGTAAAATGTGATTGAAGTATAGGGAATCAAAAAAGAGACTAATCCTTATGAAAGATTTGAAAAGGGGTGACCTTGGCCTTTTCTTGGATTTTTTGTTTTTTAGAATAATTTTATCAGTTTTCTAGGGACATGAGACTTTATCATAGGATATAGTACATTTCTAGGTTCACTCCACACTCAATAGGAGAAATGATCTTTAATAATTTTATAAGAAGAGAATTTAACCATACCTTATTGATTCAAAAAAAGGGTATTAAGCATTGAAAATCATAAACAGTAAGCATGCTGTTGATTCTTTAATAGTATTGTTGGTTATCTTGCCAGAGATTAATGCCCTGAAAAGTATGGATTAAACTATTAATATTCATCAAATGCACAAAAAGTTAGTTTTCAAGTAGATTTCTTTTATAATTTGTACCAATTTGAATGTTCATAGTGCTTTGTTAGATAGATGTTATTTAAACTCTTTGAACAAACGCATATCTTATTTTCAGACTAAAACAAATAATACAGATGTGTGCAAAATTCAAGCAATAGAAAAATATATTCTAGAACTGGAATGTCTTCAATACTACCTCATGAAAAAGATCCTTTTTAAAGAGGTTTATGTATATTCCTTTAATTTTTAGTTTGTTTATGTATATTAATAATTTCCTGATTTTTATATAAAATGAAATCAAACTATTCATATTGTCCTTCAACATACTTTCTTCCTGTATCAATATATTCAATTTATCTAGCTTATTCCTTAAGACAAACTTAAGATATCTATATATTCACATATCATATCCAGGTATCATATGAACATGTGATGAGTTCCTCTAATCCTTCCCACTGATGGAGATTTGGGTTGTTCAAAAATTTGTTTTATTACACATAATGTTGCAATAAATTTTTGTATATGTGGTTGTATTGTGGGGGCATTTTTATAGAATAAATTCCCAAAAGTAGAAATGCTGAGTCAAAGGACATGTAGAGAGTCAATTTTAGGATTCATTGTCGTTACAAAGGTGCCCACAACTGTATTAACTCCGGATATTTTCAAACTTTACAATACTTTTCAGCTTGACAGTTAAAAAGGAGCTTTTTTAAAAAGTCTATTTATTTTATTACAGAAATAGTTTGCCTTTTATACATGTATTGCCTATTTACAATATTTTTCAGTGAATTGCTTATTTATATTTTGTCAGGTTTAAAATCTTTTTTCTTCTTGATCTGTAGAAGCTACTTATATGCAAGAATATATGACTTTGTCAATTATATATGTAGCAAATATTTTAACTCAGCATGCCATTTGCCTTGTCACTATTCTTTTAGTTAAATACTTCCAAAATTTAGTCAAATGTATCAGTCCTTTCCTTTATCATATTTAAACTTTATTTATTATCTTGGACACATTCTAACAATTTCTAAGCAATAGAGGTTTCAGTGAAAGTTAAAAATAAGGTCTATGAAAAGTCAAGACCAAAATTTCAAGTAGTCAAGATGACTGTGTGACATATTTAACATTTCTTTATATTTTAATAAGGTGGACTTCTGCTAAGATTGTTCTTCTCTAACCTAAGATATTAGAAAAATAAAATAATCCTTTGTTTCCAAGATCCTGGTGGCAGCTCACTCAGTGAGCTCTGCTGAGGTTATTGATTACAGGAAAGACTTCTGTAAGGAACAAAGGCAACCACTTGTGTTCTAAACTATTTGTGTATTCAGGGAATTGTTGGTTTTTTCAGCTTATTGTTAACTAAGTGGAAATTGTAGGCATGATTTTACCATTTGGCCTATGGATGATCCTCTATTACCTGACATGGCTCAGGAGACTGGAGATTTAATTCCCAAAAATACCTGTGATGGTCTGCTAAAGGATTCTGCTGCCATTGCACATCTGAAAGAATCTCGGGGAACTTCAAAGTAGCTCAGGACTCTGAGGAAGACAGAAAAGAAAACTAATGATTCTCAATTCAAAAGGAGACAAATTCTAACTTAAGTTCAGAACCTGATGTTGGAGCAGGATGCAAAACCCTAAAGGGCAAATTGTTCCTTCCTTTGGGCTGGAAACAGAATGTTAAGAAGTTCAATAAAGGCAGTGTCCCACTACAACAAAGCATAAAAGTGTTTTATTCCTCCTTTTCATGTACTCAAAAGTATGCATTAAGTATCTACGTTATTCAAGGTATTATGCTAGGCATTGTGTAAGATACAGAAAAAGGATGAGATGAATAAGGATTATTATTATTATTCTTTCAAGGAGCTTTTTATACAAATAAACCCATGATCAAAAACAAAACTGAAAGAAAGAGAGAATACAAAAGGAATACAGATAAAGTGTTCTGGGAGTTTTTACAAAGAAGGGATTATTTGTGTCTGTAAACATCCACCAAACTGTTTTATGAAAGAGGTGACAATTTCACTGAGTCTTGAAGAATAAGAGACAAGTAAACATGGAAATATATAAAGAAACAATATCCCAAGGAGAGAAAATGGTTTGAGTAAACAAATAAATAATTAAATGATACCTACTCAGAGCCTAACTCCTCCTTTGACTTCAAACAAAACAGCACAAATAGTTAAAAGTTCTTGACCATGGGAGTAGGCCCAATGTTCCACCATCATGGCATTGCTGGCCCTCTGGAGACTACATATATATGTATATATATTCTTTCATCTCTTGGCCACAACCATAAGCACAAATTATTTGTGTAAATTTCTTTCTTTTTTTTTTTTTTAGCTCATCGCTATTTCAATTCAGTCTTCTTCCCAGAAATTCTTCCCTCTACTTTTTCAGGGTTTTTTTTGGGGTGAGGAAGATTGGCCCTGAGCTGACATCCATTGCCAATCTTCCCCTTTTTTGCTTGAGGAA
Source organism: Equus quagga (assembly GCF_021613505.1). Lineage (NCBI taxonomy): Eukaryota > Metazoa > Chordata > Mammalia > Perissodactyla > Equidae > Equus > Equus quagga. Next base: position 89,163,522 of record NC_060270.1, read on the forward strand.
GATTGTCCCTGAACTAGCATCTGTGCCAGTCTTCCTCTATTTTGTCTGTGGGAATCCACCACAGCATGGCTTGATGAGCTGTGTGTGTGTTCGCACCCAGTATCCGAACCCATGAACCCAGGGCTGCTGAAGCAGAGTGCACAAACTTAACCACTACACCACCCTGCTCCCTGTGAGCAAATTTCTTAAATAAGAACGAAAAATAAACCAGTTGACTTTTATCTGTGATACCAGTAAATGGTTTGAATTTTTTCCTGTGTTAGTGGTATTCTTATTATGCAAATAAGAGGTCTGATAAAAGGCAGGCTAAAAGACTTGAATGTTTTCATATATACTTTTATTGTATATGTATTTTATTTTAGAGGCTTTACAATTTTTTTTTTCAGATGCAAATGTTTGCAGAAGGGTTGGATTCGGATATGAGGAAGGAGAGCATCCAAGGCCTTTGATTTTCTGCTTGTTGCCCTGGATGAAAGCATGTCTGAAAATCAACATTATTCTTCTTCTGGGTCCTAATAGGTCTGAGATAGCAGAATCTTCACCAGTATAGCCTAACACAGAAAAAAAATCAAACACTTCAGCATATGCAACAAAAAGTACTGGGTAGGAAAGATTGTCACTTTTACCCAATAGCTGCCACTAGAGCCCTTTCCAGGGACTGTGACCTGGAGCATAAACACAATATATGAAGCTGACACTTCTGAACTACCGAGTTATGTGAAATGTCAGTTTAACATTCACAGTGTACAGATCGTCTCTGCGAAAATGTGCATATCAGAAAACGTGAACCACTTCTTGGCGTAAGTCCTTGTGTATAATATGGGTCAAAGTGACAGCAATGGAAGAGCTTATTTCCTCTTTGCCTCCAACCTAGGCCTGTCACTCTATATGGTCCAACACCTCTGGTCATAATTTTGGTACTGTGAATAAGTAAATAATGGCATCCTGGTAAAATGTTTCATTCAGATGAAACTTGATTGTTTCAGTGAAATAAGTGGGGGACAACTTTGAGAAGGTTACTTCCTTTCTCAAGAGTAGATGTGTGGAGGAAGATAGCATAGATGACCTTACAATGAGTCTTTAAGCCTGATTATTCTGTGGTTCAAATATATAGAGAACATTATCCTACAAGACCTATATGGAAAGAAACCTTGTGCCTTAGAATGAGACTATGCCAAATTTCATTGGCATTAACATGAATGAAAATCCATTTTACCTTAAAAGGAGAAAGACTAAGCGGAATGCAGATGGCTTAGATACAAAGAACACATATCAGGCAGTTTGCTCAAGAGGGAAGGAGGCAGATTGGGAAACCCTCAAGGAAACAAAGTTTGAGCCATAGAAGCAAATGGTCACTGCTGCAAAGCCCAATAAATTCAAGCTTTGTGTATACAAGTGGATTGAGTAGCTCTGGAAACCACACCTCCGTCAGTTTATACTCATAGATCTGGTCCTGCTGTTACCAGTCAGATTTTAAGCTTTGATTTATGCAGCTTTTGGTGTTTGAGGTTTTGTTTGGTTTTGCATCCAGCCCTTTTTTTCTTTCTTTTCTTTTTTTTGATTGCAGCAACAACATTTCATCCAAAAACACACACCAGAATCTTTAATTATATGTATATGTAATGTCATTTCATAGAAGGTCCATATTTAATAGAATCTAAACACTCTAAATCAATGTTGAGCAGAGCTTCTGCAACTGAAATAATATGGAAATTTGTGTAACCTGCAATTATAAAAAGCACAGTTACAGGAAAGAAATGTTTTCCAGTCCCTTCTGGGAACGCTACATAACTTGTTTATTCACCCTCCATTTGATTTATAACAAATGAAATGAGTCGCCATCAAACTCCTCAAAATGCAATTATTTCCATAGGTCACAGATCTAAAATTATGCCACGAGAAGTTCAAGTTAGAAGGAATTAAGCCCTTTAGAGTTGTCCAAGCCTTTCAGTGGATAGATAAAAAAACTAATGTCAGGCAGGTTGGTTAAGTGATTTGATCAAGATAGCACAATTTCTTAACCCAAGAACTGTGCTTGCTTACCCTAATCCCTGGCTCCTAAACCGGATTTCTTTTCTTTACAACATATGTGATGCAAAAGGGCCTCGAACTCTGAAATCTAATACTTCCCTTACCTCAGAGACGAGAAACTTGAACATCAAGGAGCCTAGAGTATCTAATAAGCCGGCTTTCTGTGGGACAGAATAGCTTCCATCAATCCCACGTTACCTTTTCCCAGGCCTCCTCACAATGGTCATCCCTCCAAAACACTAAACCAAACAAACAGCAAGAGTGGAGGGAGAGGGAGGGAATTTCAGTTTTCCAATAAATCTGTGCCTTAACAGATTACGTTGGAAAGAGTCTCTCTCCCTGTGATGTTATGGAATTGAGGCAATGGTTGATCCAGGATTTGGGACTAAATTGATGATTATTACTATTAAAAACTTTTAAAAAATTTATTTTTGTTTCAAATTTTATAATCCTGAATCACCTAAATAGGAGAGGTTTTCTGTTTAGGTTCTAGAGGCATAACAGCCACCTCTGTAAATGATGGCCTGGTCAGAGGGCAGGGTCTTTTAAGTTCTTGAATGGTAATGTATTTCTTCTTGGATAATATGGAAGATCTTTTAACATATTTAAATTCGGACATATGAAATAGGGACTGATTTAGAAGTAAAAAAAATGCGATGCATGAATACATTCTGTTTTTCAAAGCAAATATATAACTATATATTTACAGGTGTAATTTTCATTAAGTTCCATTTTCTGTATTGTAGGATGCTGATAAAATCTTTAAACTCTGAGAGAAACAGTCAAAAATCTCAGACTTGTGGTTTTCAACGCTGGCTACTTATTGGGATTATCTTGGGCACTTTCAAAAATAAGCAAATGTGTCACTGTCAGAAATCACGAATCAATTAGTCTGGGGTGCTGCTTGAGCATTGCATTTAAAAAAAAAAACTTCCTATGTGATTGCAATTGCAGCTTATGTTGGGGACTACTTCATAAACATTTTCATGGTCATGGCTGCGGTTTTATTGTCAGTTTCTGTCTGCTCCTACCCGACTGACCTGGAGCTACAGAAGCCTCTATGATCAGGTTCTGCTGGCTGTAGTCTTGGCCATGAGAATCTGATGGACAGTTTATTAAAAAGTCGAGTGAGCTCTGTAAAGAGAGGTCTGAGACACGTCTCCTTTCTCCATGCTTCCAGAACTAGCTGAAAAATAGCAAAAGCACCCTCTCTGCAGATGTCTAACAAAATTAAAATGAAATAAAATATCATGTAACCATCTTTGAAGTGTGATGATTGCATACAAACACTAAAGCTTTCTAAGTTAAAATGCATAATCCATTCACATCCCTTGCAACCCCTTAAGCTTTATTTATTCCTTGAATGGGCATGAAAGGCCTTGAAACTCTATTTGCTTATACTTTCAGCCTCCCAGCATTCTCAGGTTGTCCAATGAATATGATAAAACTCAGCCTCACTTCAGGCTGATCGGCATATCTCTTCCACAGAGACATCAGCTCCATTTCTTGGGTTTGGTAGCATAGTGATCCTCTTACTTTCCACCTTTTAGGAAGTCACTGACACTGGGATGGAGGGGAGGAAATTTAATGTCTTTCACTAGCAGTCAGCACCTCACTTTATTTCTTTCTCTCTTTCTTCTCTCAGCCAAGGAGTTATGTTCCATGCGAAAACTTCGGTGTCTATTCTGTTCGCTCCGATGCTCTAAGGTACGTCGCCATACAGCTCTGTGTCACCGTCACAGGATACTCTTATTGATATCTTTCCCTTTATAATTGCATATTCATACACTGCCTTGCCCTGAAGAGTTGAGACATATTTCTGACAATTCAGAGAGCTATCTTCTTTTACTCACTGCTTGGTATCCTTGATGCATTGTCTTTATAGCTAGGTTTCTTTACTTTCTGCACTCTGAGAGGCAGCACAGCTGTTTCTGTGATTGACAAAACTGATAGAGGAATCACCTGGAAAGCTTATTAAAACTATAGAATCTTGGGTCCCACCACAGATCCATTCAGTCAGAATACTTGGGGCTGAGGTCTAAGAACTCACATTGTATAAAGCTCTGGGGCCAGTGGCCTCAGAAGTAGGATGTGGTCTTTAGAGCCATATAGCTCAAATCTCAGTTGACTACCTTCTTGAGCCTCAGTTTCTACATCTCAAAATAGAGAATAATTCACAGTGCTTTGTGAAGATAAAGTGAAATTATCCATGTAAAGAACATAGTAAATAGTAAGAAAGCAGTTATTTGCCTTCTTCTTTCCTCAGAGCTTGTGAAGAATCCGTGTATTTATAGAGATTTACTAGGGAAAATAGTTCTGTTTGCAAAGAGCAAAATTTTTCCTGTTACCTCTTCATTTTTTCTCTTCTAGAATGTGTCCCCTTGGCTCAAAGCTGTAGGATGGAGAAAGCATCATTGAGCCTCTGAGACTAGAATTGCTGTCCACATCAAATGTGAAGCCATTCAGTCCATAATGCAAAATCCCCTCTAGATACTTCTCTGTTTTGCGCTTCCCTTTCTCCACAGGGAGAAGGCCATGCCGGGCCCACTTATTTGGTTGAAATTCGTGTGAGGGAGAGAACTTTGCCTATACTTTCCTCACTAATCACCTTCCTCTGTTGCTTCTTTACTCTCAGTAGATGTACTAATTCTGTGACTTTGCTTTGACTAGAGTCAACTGAGTTTACATTTAGATTGCATTTCAAAGGTGTGAATAGTAACATAGATAAAGGAGAAAGCAACAGTTATTATGTCCTTTCGAACTCAAATTTGCAAGGAGAAAAAAATAAGGACAACTATTTCTGGATAGAAGATAACACAAAGTGAGGAGTAGAAACCATCTATGTCTGTTTCACCCTAGAACTCCCCTTTGGATTTGCAGGAATATCACCAGTATATCTGATAATTTGGTAGTTACAGTTTTAGTAAGCAGCTGATTCATTGCCATGCCTGGACACTTGGAGTTGTGCCTAAAAACACAGTTATAGGCAACATGGATGAGTTTAGCTAGGTAGAATTAACCTGGAGGGAAAAATATAATCTTTCCTCTTTCCTTCACAAAGGATAGACCACAAGCTCAAGAAGTCAATGGCAAATGGAAGGCGTTTACAAAATAAAATCTAATTGGAAGTTAAGTGTGATTCTGAGAAACAGTAGAACAATTGGAAAGTTCTTGTCACAGTAGGCAGGCTACTGCAGGACAGACAAGTAACTATGAAGCTCTGCAGTAGAAATCTCGACCAGAGACAGAATCATTTTTGCCTTTCTGCTCAGAGATGGAGTTCTGGATTAAAACATTTGGAGAAGGAAAGCAGAAAATGTGATCGCTCTTGGCAATGGTAGTATACAGATTAAAAGCCAACAAGGTTACTCGTAGGCTCCCAGGTTCTCGTCCTCTGTCCAGGGTTCTTGACACATCTTTCCTGTCAAATCTGCAGTGGGCTGGGTTCTCCTCTCTTCTTTCCTAGCCAAGTGACCTGAAGGCATTTTGAACTTTGTGTCAAATCATGTGACATCACAGGAAGAACACACGTGTAGAATGCATTACATGGTTAAAGAGCTGAGAAAGCAAACGTGATGACTCCTAGATTGCGAAGTTTTTATACTTACCACCAACCCAATATGTTCATGGTTTCCTCTTGGTTACAGGTTCTAGACCCTTTTCAGTCTCCTCCAAAATATCTACACTCTAAGCGCAGTCAGACGTTCTGTTAATCTTCTTTTTAATTTCCATTTCAATTTATTTATATCTCTTATGGCATTTAAACAACTATGCAATGAAGATGTGGTATGTGGCTTGAATCTTCTAATTCCACTTTGAATAAAATCCCCAAATCCTTGTGTTTCCTACCTTTACTTAATGTGTCCATTCTTCATAGACTCCCCACCCACCCTCATCCCACATCAGCCACACTAGCTACTTGCTCTTCTAGAAAGACGCCAAGTCTATTCCCATCTTGGGCCGATGGTGTTTGCCTATGCCTCAAAGCTCTTCCTCAATGTCTTGTTCAGGTCTCTCCTTAAATATCATCTCTAAATGGCCTTCTCAGACCACATTATCTAAAACAACACCTCAGCCACTTACTGCTGAGTCATTGCACTATTTTTCTTCTTGATTCTTATCAATATGATATTACATTTGTTTTGTTTGTTGACAATTTATTAAAATTTGACCTTTCATGGTGAGCATGTGAGCCCCATGAAAGTAGAGACTCTGACAGTTTTCTCCATGTCTATGTCTCTAGTATTTACAACAGTGCCTGGAATATATGAGTTCAAGTAATATCCTGAATGAATGAATGAATGGATACCTCCTAGTGAACTTTAAAATATTTGAGAGCAGTGTACTACAGCACATAAAAATAAACTATCTTGTACACGATAGGTGCTTAACATAATTTTATAAAAAAGAATGTATGAATTAATTAATTAATAAAATAGTTATTTGATTAGCTAGAAAGCCTTATTCTCTATACACAATTTAGTGTGTTAGAGAGATTTCCTAAGTGTTAATAACACAGGGAAGAACAAGAAAACATCATTGCTGGGGTTTCTATATTATAATTAATTAAGATTTTTACCTTCTACATTATAATTTCTTTAATGCAACGGCCAGTGGATATTCACATAGCAACCAGAAGGAGGATCAATACTGTTCGAAGTAAGAAGGAACGTCATCTGTGCTGTGTAGACCCTGGCATCTCTACCAAGTCATCTGATAAGATTGGCTTCACTAATCTTTGGGGGGCAAATTTAATTGAATCCTGATTCAATCTTACTTTAGAAAATTTCATGCTATTTTTCATAGTAGTATCCTAAAGCCATACATTATTACTCCATAATAATAGGATATTTGTAAATTCCATTACATTGTAAACATTTTAGAATTATAGAAACCTTTAGAACATGGGGCATTTGCTACACTTCTTTTTATCTTCAATCTCATTCTTTGACATAGGGGATGATGACATATACAATGCTAATGGGAGTTTACCCTTACTGAAAAATAATAGATACATTTAGACTTTTCCCTTGAAATTGTATACCGAAGAAGACTTTAAGGATGGTTTGCTCATTATTCTACAAAATAATTAATACTTAACAACTAAAGACAAAAAAAAAAAACATTTTGGGGGATACATTTCACATTACAAAGCTTTTTGATGTTTGATTCTGGAATCAATATTTGTCCAGGAAAAAACAGAAATCCAATCTTAAATGCTGAGATTCAGTTCAAAGCTCATAGCCTACTGCTTCAAACTGGCTTAAATTCACTATTATTATTGTGAGTGATTTTATGAGCTGTTATTTTGTAGTAACTCATATGGTGTTTACACTACCAGTATGTACCATACTTGATCTTTGGCTCTTCTGGAAAATATCTCCAATAGATTACCTATAAATTACATATTCATAGTATCACTGTACAATTTGGGCTTGATGGATGTCTCTTTCTCATCCATTTAAAATTGTAAGGCACTGTTTACAGACTCTGGAAGTTCCGAATGAAGAAAAGCATTCCATTAGCTGTAATCAAAATGATACTTTTTGTCAGGTGTTACTATTTGTCACTGACCTCATTTTTATAGGTCAGTTCACTGCATGGTCTGAATTTCAACTCAGGTCATACTTGCTATTTGCAAATACTATGCAGAACTTCCCTTGCATTCAGATATGAAGCTAAAATGAAATGAGAAAATTGACTAGGAAATCAAGAACCAAAATGGTGGGTGTTTATGTGTGTGCATGTGGGAGTGTGCATGTGTGTGTATATATTTTAAGGTCTAAAGTTAACCACAACACTCCAGACACGTAAATCAAGGAGTGAATGATTTGCATAATAAACCAACATTTAGGTTTTAGAAAAGAAACATGCTAGTATTTTCATTTGTCCCTTGCAAATCTGACCTCTTAAGAGCTATACTAGAACACAGTTTGTTCAAACAAATATGTTTTATGATTTGTTGTGTTTGCGAATTCTGTTAAAATATTTATTTTGTGCTCATGTGGACTGTATTTTTTCCTGTGAATTTGGGTTCCCCTGATATGACTTTTCCTTTTTTATGAGACAGAGTTAGCTGAGAGATTTGTAACGCGCCTTTTAAATTCACTCTCTCTCATCTCTTATTTCCATCTCTTAATTTTTAATACATCAGAAACTATAATTACATAAATTTTAAGTTCATGTAAATGTAAAGTTTAAATACTTATAGATATTATCCTTTATAAAACGTTTTTTTAAAAGATTAAAAAAATAACTGAAAAATTAAAGAAGTTAAAGGACGTCTTTGGTGCCACACAACTAGTTATTGGTAAATATAGAACTCAGGGCCTAGAAGGATGTTTGAGTTTAAACATAAGATGCAACACATGTTATTGAACTAATTATTTGATATATAGTATTTTATTTAACAAAAACAATAGTATGACGCTGATTTTTTTGTAGCTTTTTAATGTGTATTTCTAAAACATATGCCTAGCAAACTCTAAGGTCCAATCCTCAAATAACATATACATTATTTTTAACTGTGATTAGAGATCCACACATGAATATGCGACACTAATAAGACCCACAGTAGACAAAATAAAGAAGTCTAATAGAATTAGCCTTGGGTATTCTGTCTTTTGTAATAACTTGAGATAGCAATTATTTTTGCCACACATCAAGTTGCTACAATTCAAATATTATTGAATTACAATATATGTTTAAATAAAAATGGTAAATCTTCAAGCTTATTACAAGAACAATACATTATTGAATTGCACCAGATGCTAATACATGGCAGCTTTCATTTTATATGCTGTATGATTTATATTTACATCTCAGGAACGAATTCTACAATCATTTTAGATGAATCAAGGCTAAAAATGTCTCCTAAATCTCCCTATGTTTTTCTCCTTCTTGAAAATGGATAGGTGGTATTCATGACTCTAGGGTTTACTTGACGCATAAAGGCAAGAAGTTTAAAAGAAGGGAGTACCAGAACAATAAAAACAAACCATTAAAGTAACAAGGCACGAGGGAAAAAGGGCAATAGTTGTTGGGAATAATTGGCACCTGACAAATGTAAGCTATCCTAAAAAGTTTTGCTAAAACAATTGTGCAATATTGGAATTTAAAAAATCAAAACACTCTTGAATAAGTACGTCATCCATCTTGGATTCTTTATTTCTGTCTGAAGAAATATAGTGATTGGGATTAGCTTTCCTAAATAAACTAATCCTATTTCAGGGAAATGTCATTTTCCATGTGAAAACACCTGTGTGACACTTCCAACTCTTCTGCTGGAAAGTTTCCTCATTGTGTGCAGTGTTTACTTGTTCCTCAGCGGGCTCTGCTGATGCTAATGGACTCACAGCAGTGCCTCCTACTTCGGTTATTACAGGTCTAATTCAGTCATTAGCATTTCATTAATGGACGGGCCTCCTAGCTGCTGGCGAGCCTGTGCAGACATTGATGAGTTCCTTGCTAAAAGGAACAAGTCTTTAAGGGGGACTGCTTTTGCTGTGGAGTGTCATAGCGAGCATTTTGCAGAGAAAAACATGGATTGTTTTTGGAGGGTTTGGCTAGGACTTTAGGTTAAGGCAGAAGGGAGAATAAAAAAGTTTTGTCTCTCACCCTCAGGGATTCCACAGCATTTTGTAAATTGAGCACACATTTCATTCTAGCATGAGTGGTTAACTAATAATTTTCCTCCTCCTCCCAAAACAAAGAGCTGTGCATATGCCCCTTATAAGAAATCTCAGGCAAATTTCCCATGACAATTTAGTCTTTGTTGTTTTTGTTACTGGGAGTAGAAACTTGAAGTAGCTTAATGAAGACTTCGTTTAACCTCTTGTTTCCCCGCAGCTACTGCCACCACAGGAAAACATCCTGAGTTTAATGCTTCCAGTCACTTTCTCTGCTTTCCCACCTCTATCTACTCCAGTCAGGCTTTGGTCCTAAGCATCTCATCAAAGCTCAGTTGTCCAAGAAACCAGTGACCTTCATGTTGCTAAACTCGATGGTCACTTAAGCTGGCATTTGTTACTTGATCATTCAGCAGCATTTATTACAAACCCAGCCCTTAATTCTTTTCTTGGATTCAATGATTCCATGTTCTCTTGATTCTTGTCATTCTACCAGCTAGTCTTCTAGAGCCTTCTTTCATGGGTCCTCCTCTTCTGCTCCACAACTGCAGCTGGGGCTGCTTCTCCTCTTCAATCCCTTGGTGACTGAATCCAACACAATGGCTTTTGGTACCCTTTCTGTGCATGAGATTTCTAAATCTAAATCTTTTACCCCAATCTCCTTTCAGAGTCCGGAGAAAATCTAAGAAGTGGTTTTTATTCCAGCTTTGTCACTAACTTTCTATGTTACATTATTTTAGTCAAATAACTTCCCTTAACTTCTACTGTCTTTTCTGTAAAATGAAGTTGTTGAACCATTGGCTCTCTAAGGTCTCTTCAATCTCTAAAATTCTATGACCTGGAGTCTAAGCTTTGTATAAAGCAGGACAATCAGAGCTAAGAGTATGAACTGTATCCCCAGTCCTCCCATTAAACAAATGGTTATCTTCCTGTGCAACTGAGAATCGAAATATATTGTATCATACAAATTTCTAATGCAAGTACTTTGTGAAAATTACTAATTTGATACCATAATTATGCTTGTAACATAAAATTATTAAGTACAGCCATATTGCTTATAACTGTACATGGAACTTATATTGTTGCAATAAAGTGTGTTTAAATTTCATTACATATCCTTATTGTATTCTTTAATAGCATTCACAATTTAGTAGAAAAAAAAGAAGCAAGCAGTCAAAAGAGAATGATTGTGGGTACTGTAAATTCTGTTTTGATGCTTAAAAGGGATAACTAATGTTTTCCTATAAGCACCTTTAATTTTTTTTGTGGTCAACATTATAAAATTTTGTTTATGGAAGGCATGACAACTAGCAGAAGCAGGATTAGGGTTGAGTCACTTCACAAAGCATTGAATAAAATTACCCGTAAAAACGTGTTCTATGAGATATGATTTCTGCTTCATAAGCGAGAGTTTAATATTTTGGTTGTTTTGTATGATATTTTTAGACACTTTAAATTTCAGTCTTCTAGAACTAGGCTCTTCATTTTAGAAACAAATATGAAAACTTGTCCTTATACCTATGTGATGGAGCTAAATATGAGGAAGTAAAAGATTTTTAAAGATCACATAAATAAGTAGTCCAGGGTAGATGAGTGTATGTGTCTCCTACAGCAAGCTGTAACAGTTAATGAGTTAAGGATGTAGATGGTGCTCATTTAATACAGGAGAAGATACGTATAAATTATAGACAAAATGGCCAAAGCTTTATTTAAACACATAGATATAGGGTGCTTTTGTTTATTTGAGTGTAACAAAGAAGGAAACCACAGCTTTAAAAAGACGGGCTGAGTAAAAAAGAGCAAATGACTTTACTGAAATACCATAATTTTCTTTTTTGAAGATGATCATCTGACTTTGATTGTCTCATCATCTAAAACCTTTCATTCTCTTAAAACAATGGAATTCCACAGTCTTCAAAGATACAAATGTGACACAATTAAAGAATGGGAATACCTCAGTTTCATTTAATTTTTAGTTTTACTATTTATATGGAGAAAAACATGTAAAAGAAAATTTAATTAGATATTATGTTAAATATTGTTTGTAGTAATTAAGATCAAGGTTACTTCAGCAAAGGGAAAAACTATAGACTATTTCATCAATAAAAATAATAAATATTCATATGACTCCAGTCACATCTATAATACAAATCTCCAAGATCTGATATTTTTTCTGGAGACTCATAATTTTAATTAATTTTTACCTAGTCGCTTGAACTATATAATATCTTCACATATTTTTCTCTCTTCTGACAGTACCTTGTAATGAACCTTCAAAACAACTAAGATTTCATTTTCTTATGGCTGTGTAGTATTCCATTGCGTGTGTGTGTGTATATATATATATGTATGTATATAGATAGATACGACATTTTCTTTATCCATTCATCTGCTGATGGACACTCAGGTTGTTTCTAAATCTTGGCTATCGTGAATAATGCTGCAGGGAACATAGGGGTGCATATATATTTTCAAATTAGTGTTTTTGTGTTCTTTGGACAAATACCCAGAAGTGGAATAGCTTGATCATTTAGTACTTCTGTTTTTAATTTTTTGAGGACTCTCCATATGTGGAAGACAAAAAAAGAAAAAGCAAAAAACAAAAACAAACAAACACATAGACACAAAAAACAGATTGGTGGTTAAAGAGGGGAAGTGGGCCGGGGAGGGCAAAATGGGTAAAGGGGGACATTCGTACAGTGATGGATGGAAACTAGACTTTTGGTGCTGAACATGTTGCAGTCTATACAGAAGTTGAATGTATAGAATGTACAATGGTGTACACCTGAAATTTATATGATGTTAAAATCAATGTTACCTCAATTACAAACAGCAACAATAACAAAAACAAGAATGCTTTGCCATGCGTGCATTTTGACAAGTGTCTAAATTTAGTATTTGGCAAAGGGCTTATTTATTAGCAGTATGAATAGGGTATAAAAGTGAATCACGAGGAACTTTCAGTTGTTCATGTCAGTTCAATTTGATTCAATATGGTCAAGCTCACTTTCAGTATGATTTATTGCCAACTATCTTTATTTTCAGCAATTGTATGAAGAATCGTAATCCATTTGCCCGGGAGTTGGTAGCCATGTCTTCATCGTGCATTTAGCTTTTGTATCGATGTCCTAAAATTGTTCAGCTGCCCCAGATTCTCCTATTGTCAGTGCAATCCTAAAATTCTGGAGAACTGAACATTACTGACCTGTCACTTTGCAAGCCATTTCTTAGTACTTTTAAAAAATGTGAGAACAATTCTTGAATAATTTTCTTTTACCAACAGAGTACTTTTCCTCTAGGAAAAGTAGTCTGAGTACTGATCCTCTAGGTCCAGAGGAGCTGATCCTCTAGGTTAGAAACATGACTCTATAACATTCTGCAGAAACCAATTGGTCTCACATTTTATCTCAGTCTATCTTTTCAGATGAATATCTGTTCCCTCTTGCTCGTGATAGGATTCACATTGTATTACCGGACGTATGTAAAACGCGATATATTCTCTCCCTTTGCTGGGTTATGGAATTGCAGCTAATTTTGCAACTCCTTTTGGAATGTTCATGTCTCTTTGACAAGCTCTTACTCATACTTTAAGCGCCAGCCTAGATGTTAGTTTTCCTACCAACTTCTTTCTCTTCTGTGTTCCCAAATCATTGGGTATATCCTCTCTTTATGTCATTTAAAACATTGCATTAGAATCATTCATTTGTATATACACTTCCCCAACTAAGCTGAAAACACAGTCTAACATGAAAGATCTCTTTTTTTTCAAGTTTGTGTCTGCTATGCCCAGAATATTGCCTGATAAGTAGTAGGAGTTGGATATACGTTGGTTATCATAAAAGTTTGTTTATTGATTGATTAAATTGGGCATTTAGTGCATTGGACTGAATTGTGTCCATTAAAATTCATATGTTGAAGCCCTAACCCCCATGTGATGGTATTCGGAGGTGGGGCCTTTGGGAGAGGATGAGGTCATGAGGGTAGAGTCCTCATTAAGAGATGGGATTAGTACCATTATAAGAACAGACTCCAGAGAGCTTGCTCTTCTCTCTTTCTCCATCATATGAGGACACACTGAGATGGTAGCAGTCTGCAGACCAAGAAGAGAGCCCTCACCAGAACCTGAACATTCTGGCACCCTAATCTTGAATTTCAAGGCTCCAGAACTGTGAAAAAATAAATTTCTGCTGTTTAAACCACCCAGTCTATGGTATTTTGGTAAGGCAGCCTGATCATATCAATACATTTAGTATTCCCATATTTTCCTCTAAAAAAATAGTCACCTCATATTTCAATAACCAAAGCTGGCTGTCAGGAAATATACTAAATTTGGGGTAGCAGTAAATTATGAAACGCTACTTTTTTTTTTTTGATTGCATAATTCAAATGGTTCACATCTACCTTTAACTTCTCTAATTTATTTTTTCCCCACTTTCATAGATTTTCCTACGATAAACCTTTACTTGAATGTGAAATGTAATAGAGGAACTAGTTATCCCAAAATTTTGCCAATATGGATTCAGCTATTAATGTTTTTGGCATCAATGTTGTATTTGAGTGGGGCTCAGTTTTTCACAATTGAAGGAAAATTTATTCCAAATTTGTCTCCTGTTACTCATAAGGAAATTAGTGGGTTTACTGTGTGGTCCAGCGTTATTTGCAATGGGAAACAAAATCCTTTTTATCTTCTGTGTACTACGAACTTAAGCCAGAGACATGAGGGTTGACTTACCTTTACCATCTTCACTTTGTAGCACTGAAAATGTTATTAGTGGTTATAAAATGACCTCATTCTATCCATGTAGATTGCGTAATTAAATGAGCCCTTGAGCCAGAAATTTTGCAGGTTGACTGTGTGCTGTCTGAGAAAATATTTCTTTTTATTTGGTCTATCTTCATTGCCCTTTAAATCCAGTGGGGTCCCTTTGCTCTCATATTCCACACTGGTGAGTTGGAGGGAACGATCAACTGTCATTTGACTTTGAACGTCTGACCCAGCTCTTCACATACAGCTGGTCTCTTCCCAAAATACAGACTCATTCACTTTGTATTTTAAAATCCAGACTCTGTCTCCTCCCCTCCTCCAGTTATTTTTAATATTTTCTTTACTCTTCCAGTCACTTTTGGCATTTATTTCACTCTCCCGTAGTGATATCACTGGTTTAAGTAAATATCTTCCCTAAAACATTGGGAAATAATCATCCAGGAAGAGGGGGATCCCTGGAGCTATGAAATAGACCCCACACAGGAAGTGGACATGATACCCTGTTCATCACCTCAGCTGTGCCTGGAGTGAGTCCAGGTGAACAGGTGGAGTCAGTCAGGTGTTAGGATTTCCTGTTTGATCCCCACAGGGGTGTTTCACTAGATTTACTGCTGCACGGCCTGCGGCTTCTGACAAGTAGAGGATTCTTGCCTAGTGTATAATAGGACAATTTGCTTAAGCTTTGTTCTCAGAAATAATTAAACAAAAAACAAAAGTCAAGAGTAGAGGGAAAGAATATTGATTAGATTAAATGATCTTTCTTCTTAAAAACAGTTGAACATTTATATTTTTGGCATATTGATAAGCATTTATATACAGAGGATGCTAGGGCAGGGAGATAGACTATATTCATTCAAGACTCTGCCAATTTTTCAAAATGATATTATCCATTTGTTAGGTTATTTTGGATTCTAGAAAACATCAATGGACCTATCTCAATGGCTTATATAAAAATATTAGAAGTAATAGAAAAATGATGACATGGGAGAAAATTCTGATGAATAAAAGAAGCAATTGGCTTAGTTTATCCCTGAAAAATGTAATGCTCTACCAGAATGGTGGCAGTCTCATTTAATATGGTAGTATCTAACATCCCATGCTCTCAGTCCAAACTACCTAGATGAAAAGGTAGGCCCCCTAATGTGTGATATTGGGCAAATCATTTAATCATTCTTTTTTTCAGTTTCTTAATTTTAAAATGTTGATTTTAATATTACATTATTGGGTGTGGGGGTAAAAGATATGTTAGTATTAATACTGTTCTTTAAGTTCTATTTGGCACAGATCAAAACTGATCTCTCATTGAAGTACCAAAAAGTGTTGCTTTTAAAGTCCCAGAATATAACTCTTTGAAATATTGTACAAGTTAGCTATTGCTGCTTAACAAACATCCCAAAACTTCAGTAGCTTAATGCAACAACTGTTTGTTGTTTCTTCCATGTCTATAGATAGGCTGGGGATTCTTTCATCTCTACTGGGATCTGCTGGGCTCTGCTCGGTCCCCACATGTGTGCATCTGTGGTTAGCTGTTTAGCGTTCAGCTGCTTGATCTAGGAGGCCATTGACACAGATAACTGAACTCTGCCCCACCTGGTCTCTTGTCCTCCATATCTCCTATGTGGCAGGCTTCCAAGTGAGTAATAGAAATACACAAGCAGTTTTTTAAGCTTTTGCTTATACAAAGCCTGCTAACATCTTTTTGTTTAAAGCAAATCACGTGTCTATACCCAGATTCAAGGAACAGGCAAACAGGTCCCAACTCTCTTCAGAAGAATGGCAAAGGGTTTGGACATAGGGATGGGTAAAGTACTTAGAGCATCAATGCTATCAACCTTTGTTGTTGTCAGTGCTGTCAAGTTGATTCTGACTCTGTGTACAGCAGAGTGGATCACTGCCTGGTATTTTGCATCATCTTCTCTTCTTCCAGCTCTATATCAGACAATGCTCCACTGTTATTCATAGGATTTTTTTTTTTGAAAATGAGTGACCAGGCCCTTCTTCCTGGTCTGTAAGCTCCTCTGAAACTTGTCCACCATCAGTGACCCTGCTGGTATTTGAAATACAGGTGGCATAGCTTTCAGCATCACAGCAACACACAGGCACCACAGTATGACAACCAACAGATGAGTGGTGTGTTTCCATGTCTGGGAAACAAACCCAGCCCGCGGCAGTGAAAGTGCCAAGTCTTAACCACTAGACCACCGTGGCTGACTGCTATCAATCTACCACAGCTGCATACGCAATATCTAGGGTTACATTAAGGAGTACAAATCATTGCCTTTATTCAATACAGTCCTTCAATATCTCTCACATTCAATTGTACTTCCTAGCCGTGAACATTCATTCATGGACTCTCTTAGGTTTGGAACTTTGAGAAATAAGAAAGAAAAGTAGAAAACAAGGGAAAAAATGTATAAGGGATTGGTAAGAGTTATATAGTAAAGTAGTGTTTTTCTTTTTGTTCAGAAGTAAAAGGGTGAAATTACTTAGGAGAAAACAGTTCCTCTCATATCGCTTTTACACACCACCTTAATAATATATATACCAGAAGCACTAAACCCAATAAAAACATAACAGTCACTTAATCATTTACCAATACTGGCTCTTTGCATATCCCATCTCATTAATTTTTTTGATATTGCTTTTAATAGTACCTTTGTGATTTAGGAAAGCCTCTGACTTCTGGTGTCTCCTACGGTCAGAGGACCACAGTGCTGTACTTGGTTTACCAATTACACTAATAAGTGCATAGATGGAAATGTGGATGGATGGGTTTGTGGGATTCTGGATTGTGATTGAAGTCATTTATATTTGGGTTCACTCTGCTGTAATATATCTGATTTAAAATTCCAGGAAGCAGTGGTTTTGCTGGGTATTATTAGGATGGCTTACATTTAGTTTTCAATCTTTTTCCAGAATCTTTACCCACAGTTTCTTGTTTCATTTTACTTTTATTTCTTTTTTAAGTTTGTTATTTCTTCAGTTATTCTGATTGCACTCTCTAATTAGACCTTTCCCAATTGTGCTCAAGCTAACATTGCAGCATCCTCTCTGTGGAATGTGTCAGACTTCCCCATATTGACTGTGAAGCATCACCTACTTGCACAAAACCAGGGACCCCCCTGGATTCCTGTGAGCTGCACCTACAAACATATTGAGCAGGGTCATTTAGCAGCAGGTGTCAGCCTTTAACTCTCTCATTCAGAAGCAATAACACCACATTTGGAAGATAAAGGGTTTAATTTCCAAAGGCACGCATGACTCCCAGTCTTCTCACTTCAGATTCGCATGAAACCCTCCCTGCAACTTTGAACATAACTTTCAGCAAAACTGAAGTGTGCAAGAATGAAACATTTAGAGGTAAAAATAGGCAAAGAAATACATATGTGTATTCACATATATGGCTTTAAGGTAAGAAAGGCAACGTTAAGGTAAAATTAAGTTTATTAAAATCCTCATTTTGAATGAACCTCAAACTTCTTGGTTGAAATTATAAGAACGTTAGTTACCTGGTGTCATGGAAGACCCATCTGGAAAAAGTCAGGGTTCAGTAACTAAATTGGACTTTTGCCCCCTTGAGTTCCCAGTATTTAATCTTAGGGAAGCAAAAGAAGTTTCAAAACTAGTGTTTCAAATAAAATCTTTTCTGTCCTCATAAGAATGTGTATTTTTACTATACCACTGCTTTTATTGTAATGTGCTCAAATTGTGCACTCAGTAACATAGTATTTTGACCATTGAAAAATAAGAGAAAATATTCTCATTCTAGGCTCTGCTAGAATGCGTTTAGAGCTTACATTCAAACCTGGCACACACTTAGCACTAACAGTTTCCTTTTTTCATCTAAATTCTCCCGGGAGAAATGTAAATAGCAATGGCTACAGCAGCATTTGGAGCTAATGTACTGATGGCTGTGGGAACCGTTACAACAGTGAGCCCCTCAGCTAGAACATTCCATTCAAAGACCATTTCTGGAGAAAAATCAGCATTTCAGGGAAGACAATTATTAGACAGGAACTGGATTATAGCCATTGTAAAACAAAGAAGAAAATACGCTAAATAGTGCCATGCTTTTCCTTCAGAAAACTTCACGTAACCATATTAGTGTGCATGTGTCTGCGTGTTTATGTTTACAAAAAGCACATACAAACATATGTCAAGAGTGAATTCATATATATTCATATATATATATATATATATATGTTCATACATATATATCTCCCTGTGACTCTCTTTCCTCATCTGGAAACAAAGAAAAATTTAAAATGCTTACCCCACAGAGTTATTATGTAGATTAAATGACTTAATACTTAAATTTGAGTGACTCAAACTGAACAATATCTAGCAGTGTCTGGCATATAATAAGTACTCAGTAAATACATGCTATTGTAATATTTATTGTTAACACATATGAATTGTACTCAGTAAATACATACTATTATAATGTTCATTGTTAACATATATGAATTATAAAATAAAATTAAGGTTTGATTAATAATTCTATAACTAATTCAATCTTGCAATCTCTTAGGTATTAATTTCACTTCAAAAATTTAAAACAGAATTTGGTAAAAGCAAAACACACCAGGAGTCGGCCCTGTGGCCAAGTAGTTAAGTTTGGCACTCCACTCTGGCGGCCCAAGGTTTCACCAGTTTGGATCCTGGGTGTGGACATGGCACCGCTCATCAAGCCATGCTGAGGCGGCGTCCCACATAGCACAGCCAGAGGGATCTACAACTGGAATAGACAACTATATGCTGGGGGCCTTTGGGGAGAAGAAGAAGAAGAAAAACAAAAGAAGATTGGCAATAGATGTTAGCTCAGGTGCCAATCTTTAAAAAAAAAACTACCAAAACCAAGAAAATAGTTCCATATCTGGAAAAACAGGTAAATAAAGGAAGCTTTTTTTCCTTGTAGGCATAATAATAATATTTATTTCATCGGGCTATGAGTATTTATTTGTTTTGTTTTGTTTAATCAATCGTATATTAGAGATCCAGAAAACAATATTTTTTGACTCACTTCAAGTATGTTTTCATAGCTGATACTGTGTAGGCACCATCATTCTCATAAGTCTGTTAAGAAATTAATTATAAAATTAGCTATTTCATGATTGTTGCAGTTACTCCATTTTAAAAGTAGTGTTTCAATTGCAATTCAATAAAGGATACCAAAAATTCTGCCAGATGTCAGTTGAACACAACTAACACCAATGGTAAAAAAGAGAGCTCAGCAGTTATTGAAAATGATGAGAGGAAAGCTAAAGTGACCACTTCTTCAAAAGAAATGAGCCAAGAAAGGACTATGCTTTGTCCTTCCACAGACTCATAGTACAAGGGCAGCTATTAGAAACTAGCTATTGGAAACATCTTCCAGCAATTTGTAGGAAAGGTAATACCACAAAAATACTAACTCTCAAATTGTACAGTAACAAAGACCATTTATTTAGTCTACCGGAAAAACTTTCCTTTGAGATTTATGCCTTACTTAAATGCATGCATTTGTTATTTTGTATGTGCAAAATACCTTTAGTTTACCTAGAAATTCTCCCAGAAGTTTTCATTTTTATATCATGCACAGATCCAATATTATTTTGCTCAAAATAATACATAGATTTTTGTTAAAGCTACAACCGTAGTTTGTGTATATTCTTCCCTGTACTTAAAGCTCCTATCAGTTTGTTTTAGTTATTCTATCCTCTCCCCTGCCGTAATCCATTATGAGAAACTTTCTCTATGAGAGAACAGCCTCATCTCTTACATATGAGTAGACAATAAAAAAAATAATATGATTTTCTTTCTTACTATATTTAGTTGGAGTTACTATGGCTGTGTAATAAATTACCCCAAAATATAGTGTTCTAAGACAATTCCTTATACTCATGGTCAGGAATTTGCATAGGCTGAACAGGTGTGGCTTATGCTTGTCTCTCTCTGCTCCATAATGTCTGGTTCCTCAGCAGGAAAATTCAGAGTCTGAGTGCTGGGCTGGAGGAATTCTCTGAAGGCTCACTCATTCACTCATTCACATGACTTGTGTTCAACTCTGGCCAATGGTTGGGGGACTCATTTCCTCTCACACGGGTAGTCTTTTAGGGCAATTTGGGCTTCCTCACAACATAGTGATTGGATTTCAAGAGTGAGTGTCTGGAGAGAGGGAGCAAGGTAGAGGTCAGATGGCCATTTAGGACCTAATCTTAGAAGTTACACAGCATCTTTGTGCTGCGTTCTATCCGGTAGGGCAATCACAAAGGCCTGCCCAATTTCAAGAGGAGGGGAAAGAGGAAACATTTTCTGATAAGGCAATGGCAAGTTTCTAGAAGAACATGTGGGATAAGAAATAGTGCTGTGGCCATTTTTCAAAAATACAATCAGCCACTGAGAATTTAGGATATTTAGAGAAAATGTAACAGTGAATAATTCTTCATATGTAATATCAAATTCTTGCTGTTCATAAAGCTAGGGCCCAAGCAAGCCCAGCTTTCCCGATACATACATAATTCAACATTAAGTACTTATCAAGAATAAGACAGTGTACTACATAATTTAGGGAATACCAAGAGCTCATTGCTTACTAAGGGAATAAATGCATGTGAATTAGTATAATACTAAGTGTTAAATTTAGTTGAGGATGGGAAAAAGGAAGATTGACTATGTCTGGGAACCTAGAGGAAGCTTTATCTTAAGGAGAATCTTGATGCTTAGGTAAGATTGCTTTGGCAGAGAGAAAAAAGGCAATTACTGCTAAAAAAAAAAAGAGCTTAGGGAAAGATAGCAAAGTGAGAAACAACGGTAATTTCGGGTAATACGCACTGATGTCTCTCTCTCTCTGTATGCGTATATATCCAGATATAGATGTGGATATAGATTGGCCCTGAGCCAACATCTCTGTCAATCTTTCTCTATTTTGGATGTGGAATGCCTCCACAGCATGGCTTGCTAAATTGTGTATAGGTCTGCGCCCAGGATCCGAACCTGTAAACCCTGGACCACCAAAGCGGAGTGCGCAAACTTAACCAGTATATCACCAAGTCAGCTCCTCACTGGTCTATATTATAAGTGGAAAGGGAATATTGACAAGACAACTAGAAGTTTTGGACTAGATCATGTAGGTCTCAACTGTCTAGGGACAAGGGAGCAACTAAAGTTAGTGTTGAGAAGGAAAATGACATAGTCAAAATTACGCTTTAGGAAGGCTCCTCTTGTAGAACTATGTATGTAGATGGGGAGGGACAGCATATGACAGGCAAGCAATTGATATAGATTGTTAAACATAAGGCAAGCAGCAATCAGAGCCTGGATTAGAATAGATCCAGAGGTCACTGAAAGAGGGTATAGGCATAAGAGGCTTTTCCAAGGTAGAAATGACTGGATAGTATGCATAACTGAATTTATGGGCAAATGATTGTATCTTGATTGTAATGAAGAGATAACTCCCTATTTTAAAACCAGGGATACCTGGAGGCTGGTAAGGGCCATGATAGTTAAGAGAAGAGGAAACACAAAGAGATTTGGACAAACAAGGTCATTTTTAGATAAGTGGATTTTATAATGTTTCAAGTATCAATGTGTAGTTTCCAGAAGATAAGTGGAAATCTGGAGTTTAGGAAATTCTGAAGTAGAGGAAAAGTAGTATTAAGCAACGATGGTCATGAATAAAATTACCTGGTGGAAGAGAGGGGAATCAGAGAAAAGAGTCTAGAGTTGTATCTTACTGGACTCACCGTCTGACATGAAGTAAGATGAAGAGAAGGCAATAAATAGGCAGCGAGAAGAGCCCCAAAAACCACACAGATGATATGGGAGAAACAGCATCTTTTCAACATTGGAGGAGTCTACAACGTCAACCTGGCAGAGATTATTCTACACAAGGATGGAGATGTGCTGTTCAAATCGTGTGAGGTTACATACCCGATGTTCCTTCCCCTAGAGCAGCGGTCCTCAGCGAGGAATGATTTGTCCCTCCTCCCTAGGACATTTGGTAATATCTGGAGACGTATTTGATCATCACTACCAGGGCGTGCTACTGGCACCTAGTGGGTAGAGGTGAGGGAGGCTGCTCAGCATCTGCAGAGCCCAAAATACATCCACAAAAAAGAGGATCTGCCTCAAGATGTTAACAGTGCCAATATGGAGAAACCTTGCTCTAGATACTGTTGAGCACAGTTGACCATAAAAGTAAGATTGCCACCCCTGTTCAAATTCTCCATCCCTTTTCAAATCAGGGAGAGTCTCTAGAATGGCAAAATTTTTATGATACCTCATAATTTTAAAAGTGGGCCCAAGACTCATTTTTTCTTTCTAGACTAAGCAGTAGCAGCAGATTCTGTATGTTTCCAACACTAAATGTCAGGTCTATTTAAGAATCATGAACTCGGTTATATTTACCTTGTCTAATCTAATATGGATGTTTCAAAGCACAGCTGGAAAGCTGGTCTGCTGTAGGTTGGCATGTTACAGTTTAGCATTCATTTTAAATGCATTAAAAAATTACTTAAATACATCTTAAAACCTATTTGCTAAGGTCTGTAAATGAAATATACAAAACAGCAAAATGTAATTTTTTTCAATTTTACTTTCTAAGGCGGTTGTACTTTTAAAAGAGTAAAAAAATAATGTTTGCGGAAAAAAATCCATTGTGGGAGAAACTGACATTTTGATAACAGTGATTTTTCCCCCAAATGTGTATCTTTAAAGTAATTTCTGACATGTGTGGTTCTTTTCTTAAAGGTGACCAATTTTTAAAGGGCGTAATATCACTTGTTTCATCTACACATGAAGCGAACTTCTTAAATTTACTACCTGCACAGTCAAATATCTTTCTGAGGATGTTGATTTATTTATGTAAAAAGCAAGATAATACAAAGTGGCACTGGGGAATTATTTCCCTTCTGCCCTGGGCCTTTGAATCATAGGCTACATCATGCTGCTCAGCTGTTGACTCTGGACAGAGTCCAGAACAGCACAGTACTGTGGAAGATGCCAGAAAGATACACTGCCCTATAGCAAACGAAGTAAGAGTTATCTTCTCTGCAAACTCAAGAGGATAACAGAGTGATTTGTACTGTAGTTGATATGCAAAACATTCATCTTTAATTTTCAGCATCAGTCAGGGGCACTTCCAGCTCACAAGATGGCATATTGCTCTCCTAGGAAGGGAAAGGAAGAAAGATTCTTCGAGAACTCTTGTGCCCATCTTTGCTGACTGAATCCTAGCCTGTTGAAGCTCACAATACTGGTTTCTTCAATTAGCATTGTTTAGTCATCCTTGCTGAGAGGGTCAAGGATTATAGCAAAAGAAAACAAAAACTGATGGCTTCTCCCGGGGCACGTGGCATGTCTGTAATAAAGGACATTCTGATTGTCCTTTTAGTAGCATCCTGCTCTTGAAACGACGCAGGTAATAAAATCGGTGGGCTCTCCATTTTCTGCAGTGAGATCAGCAGTGCGCTGCCATTTCCAGAACTTGTTCATGATTTCGACAGCCAGTATAGTTGTTGTTTGCTTTGTTAGCTTCCCAGGGCTAGGGAAGTTGCCAGGTATTGCAGCTGTGCAGAAGTATGGAGTCTCATTTTACAGGAGAAACTTTCCATGGAATTTCATGGAAATTTCATAATGGAGAAATATTTAGCACTTTGGGAAAAAAGAATTTGTTTTTAATTTTCTTGGCAGAGCTCCCCCATGACAATAAAGTGCCCAGAAAACAGTGCCTACCTGGCGTTCAAGTCATTCTAAGGCTCAATCCTTTGAAAGGTCATCATAGCCGTTTTATTAAGATGTATGCTTCTCTCCAGTTTAGGTGATCTGACCAGGAATAGTGAATACACTGTTGAGCGCACTCTATGCTAAGTCAAACGAAGAGTAAAAAATCCAATTACTGGATTACCAAGTAAATCCAAGGAATTCATCAACCATGGTTCAGCCATACTTGATTCATTTCCGAAGGATGAATTCTAGCATTTGTTTTGGACCTGAAAAATAAATAATTTAATATAAAGTCAAACAAAAAATAAGGAGAGGTTTTTGGAGGTATTTATCAAGACTTACTTGTATAAATATTCAGTTCAGAATAGCATAATGTTCTGGGAAGCTGCTGTTATTGGTAGTGATTATCAAGCCCTAGGAAGATTAAAAATGAAGACGGTTTTGTGATTTAAGAAAAGTAACAATTTAGAAGAGCTCTGTCCTGAATTTTTGGGATCTGGTTTACTTCTTGGGACTTACCACCTCTTTTGACCTTTATTAGCTATGACATTACACAAAAAATGTGTTTCTATATCTGAGATATCTTCACATTTTCTCTAAGATTTCGAGCTCACAGCATACAAGGGAATAAGTTTATCCAGGCATTTGGCATGTAACACGTGTTCAATAAATGGCAGTAATTATTAATTTTTTTTTATAGAACACTGAGAATGACAACATGAACAAGCTAATGCTGAATAAAGCTTTTACTCTTCAGGGGCTGGCTCCGTGGCCGAGTGGTTAAGTTCCAGCGCAGCGCTGCGGCGGCCTAGGGTTCGGATCCTGGGCATGGACATGGCACCGCTGGTCAGGCCACGTTGAGGTGGTGTCCCACATCCCACAGCTAGAAGGACCTGCAACTAAGATATACAGCTTTGTGCGGTGGGGGGTTGGGGAGATAAAGCAGAAAAAAAAAAAAAAAGATTGGCAACAGTTGTTAGCTCAGGTGCCAATCTTTAAAAAAAAAGGCTTTTCCTCTTCATGTTCATTAATTAAATTAAATCCTACTGTGACTCCTATACACACGTTCCTCCCCATTCCCCACTCTCAAGTAAATTAAAAAAATGGATTTACCGTTTGGGAGGTAAAATTGGTTACTCATAAATTGACACATAAATTGTACATCCATCTGAAAACATATGTAGCCATAGTCTTATTTTCCTCATCTTTAAAAGACCTGTAGAGTTGATGGGTACTTGCTGTGATATTGTGGTTTATAATAAGAATTTTATGTTTGGGTTTTGTCCCCATTTCTGGCTCAGAGCTTCTAAAATCCTTGGAATTTCCTAAGTGAAGAGAGCAACAAAGACATCTTTTGCTATGTTAATGAGGTTACTTTTACACCTAAGGATGGGGGATTAGAGTTGGAATCTCCAGTCCCACTCTGTGGAAGAGAGAGGGGCTGGAGGTTGAATTAGTCACTAATGGCCAATGACTTAATCAACCATATCTGTGCAATGAAGCCTCCGTAAAAACTCAAGAGGATGAAGTTTGGAGAGCTTCCAGGTTGGGGAATCAGAATGCTCCCGCATGTCACTGTACCTGACCCCAAACTCCATGAGGACAGAAGCTCTTTTGTTAGGGGCCTTGCCTTATGTATCTCTTCATTTGGCTATGGATTTATATCCTTTAACATCCTTTGTAATAAACCTGTAATCTAGTGAGTAAATGGGTTTCCTGTGTTCTGTGAGCCACTCTACCAAATTAACCAAACCCAAGGAAGGGGGTCATAGGAACCTCTGATCTATAGTCAGTGGATCAGAAGCACAAGTAACAACCTGTGCTTGCAATTGTCAACTGAAGTAGGGGTCAGTTTTGTGGGACTGAGCCCTTATCCTGTGGAATCTGATACTATCTCTGGGGGTAGATAGTGTCAGAATTGAGTTGAATTGTAGGACACACAGTTGGTGTCAGAGAATTACTTGGTGCTGTGGGAAAACTGCACACACACGCACATACACACATTGGAAATTAGTCCCAGAACATCGTGCTTGCAATCCTTGCTAATATTATTTAAAGAAAATTCAGAAAATCATTTCTAATATAAGATTTTGCTGGAATTCTTGAAGTTGGAGTCTTAAAAATGCAAGGGTACCCAAAATAAAGTCAGAAAAGGAAAAGCTGGAAAAAGACTAGGTAGAATTTTGAAGCAAACCAATGAGGCTAAACAGGAGAATCTTTACCTCTTTCTTACACCGTTAGTCAAAAATCCTGTTAACTGCCACTAATTTCAAGATTCTTGTTAAAGAGATCTCAGTTGGAAGATATCAGGAAAAGCTATGTTACGGCTGGTAGATTCCTGAAGACCATATTAAAGTCAGCAATTTCCCTCTGTCCTCCTGTAAAACACAGCATTCCCTAACAGCTAAAGAAGCAAGATTCAAAAGTCCATTGTAAAGTGGCTGTTTAGAATTTAAAAAATCATTTTGTCCTTTAATAATGTTATTATTCATTATTAGAATCTACTATCTTCTATGTACTATGCACAACATTGGGGACACAAGGATACATTAGATAGAATTCTTACCTTCCAGGAATTCATCGTCTTCTCTGGGAGATAAAAACATCAACAGGTGAAGAAAATTGTATTTATCAGAATCCCTGAAGTGATGGGGAGGGCAGGCCAGCCAGGCAGGGCTGCTTCCTACGAGAGAGGTCAGTGCTGGGATAAACTGACCTTGTACTCTGGTGTCTATCTGTTCACAACTGGGCAGGATGCCCTAGTAGCAAGGTGGACTGTGGAAGAAGCTGAGGCAGAGTACCTCAGTATGATGTTGGAGAAGGCATGAAGAGAGTTATACAATCTATGCCTCTTTGGTGCCCCTTACGTCTCAGAAAACCAAATATACTTTGGTCTCTGCTGGAAGACACAGATTCATGAGGCTAAACTTTGAGCCTAGGTGTGACACAGGACAGAATGATGCAGCCTGTGGAGGCCTGTGGAATAGAGCAGGCCCTCTGATAGGGAACGGGGCTCCATTGGCATGCAATGTTCTCAGAGCACTGAAAGAAGAAACTAGAAAATGTTATTGGAGCTCAATAAAGAACCACGTAAACAGGAAAGGGGAAAGATGTCAAGGAAGGCTTCAGGGAGGAGGCAACACCTGAGATGAGTCTCAAAGATAAGCAGGAGTTTTAAGGATAGACCAGGCAGTCTAAGCAGAGAAGTAAGAAGTGGGGAAGAAAGCCTATGACAATAGGGTAGGTATAATTTTTTTCAGTTGGGACAGTTGAGCCAGATCATAAGAGGCCTTATATACATTGTTAGGGAGCTTGAATTTTATCTCTCAGGCTGTAGGAGACACTGAAAGCTTTTAAACAAGGGATTGATTTGTTTTTATAGTGGGGATAGGCTTGCAGTTCAGCCCACAAAACTTGGGTAAGCCATTGCACGCCTGAAGCTGAGGACTGGCGATGGTGCATCAATCAAGGGCAGCAAACAGACATCATGATTTCAACAAATCTCATCATCCCCCAAAGGCCTTAATAAGTTCCTGTCATCAGAGCCGTCCCAGCAGCTGTGTTGTGTAAACAATGTGTCTATGGCAAAATGTTTCAGAGTTCAACAGGAATCCTTCCTCCTCTGCGGTCGGATGGGGGTATTTTAATGTACCATTCTCTCCCTCAGTACAGTTCTGGGAGTGGAAATAGAAATTGTTTCAGTATCTTAAGACATGACTACAGTCAATCAAGGGCTGGTGGATTTACCCATGAGTGTCTTGGAAGTGAGTTGTGAGAAGCAGACTTTTCTACAAGTGGTTCCCGTGTACATTCCAAAAACTGTTGTGTGTGAGAGTCAAAAGAATTGAACTATGTTGTCTCCTGTCTGCTAGAATTACCTGAAGCACCTTCATTGGATTTTTTTCTAGGGTTACATGTGTGCCCGTGTGTGTACAAGTATATTTGTATTTACATTTTCCCTAGTAATATTTGGGAAACTGACAAGAAGTCAAAGCATGTTATTTTTGTTTTTCTCCATTTTCTATTTTTCTTTTTCTTCTTTTACTTAGAGCTGGTGTCCTTAACATTACAGTATAGTAGCCCAAGAGCTAAACGATGTGTGTGTGTGTTAGTTTTCTGGGATGGCAGGGTAGGGTCCATGGAAGGAAATGGGGCTTGAGTGGGAAGAGTTGCTGACAAAGATGACGGGCTGTAAACTGGGTAATGTGGAAGTGTCGGGATGAGGGAGGAGCAGTGGATACATTTGATGTGCCTCCTGTTCAAACTCCCTATTCAAGGCCCTTGTCATGACACGTTTTCCAAATCTTCAAGGATTGTATCCGTTTTGTTTTTGTATTCTCAGTTCTAGTATAAAACTTACTGCATAGCAACACTCAATAAATTAAAAAATGAATGAATAGATTTACCTTGCACTATGATCTGAATATTTATGTCTCCCCCAACTTCATATGTTGAAATCCCAACCCCAAAAAATGATGGTATTAAGAGATGGGGCCTTTGAGAAGTGCTTAGGTCATGAGGGTGAAGCCCTCACGAATGGGATTTATGCTCTTGCAAAAGAGACCCCAAAGATCTCCCATCCCTTCCCCCATGTGAGAGCACAGGGAAAAGGCACCAGCTATGAATCAGAAAGAAGGCTCTCACCGGAACACAACCATGCTGGTGTCTTGATCTTGGATTTCCCAACCTCCAGACTGTGAGAAGTAAGTTTCTGTTCATAAGATACCCAACCTGTGGTATACGGTTATAGCAACCCAAACAGACAATGGCACCTTGCTTTGAAAGGAAAAGCCAATGGGAGGATGAGAGGGCCAGATGGAGAGAAGTTACAGGCAATAGCTAATTTAAGACCAATGAGAGGTCAGATGAGCTGGTGACTCTCCACTGCTCCCCCAGATTCCTTCTCTGCCTTCCTTTGCCCTGCTCAGTGACCTGGGAGATTAGCTTCTATGGACTGCATTGCCAGGTTTGTTGTTATTTTTATTGTCGTTATTATTGTTGTTCTGGGCTTCCAGTTGAGTTCAGCCAACTGAGGAGGAATGGCAGAGGTACAGGCAGGATATGAGGGATTGGAAGAGAAACGTTGGTTATTTCTTTTCCCACTGAATGTGTAGGGCAGCTGCTCTTCCATGGTTCCATCTCTAGGGCTCCAGTAACACTGTCCCCTCCCTTTGCGCCTTCAGGCCTAGGGGTAGCAATGGTTTCTCATTGTTCAAATGTATCACAGTGCCTCAAACATCTTTAGCTGGTTCCCTTAATCCTGATCTTTCTATTAATCTGTTCTCAGTTTAAACCATTTTGAACGTACTGTATGTTTCTTTCTGGGAACCTGAATGATAGAATAGGGATTTCTAAACTATGAGGAAAAAGAGAAGGGATATGTGACAGAGCTTAAGAAAATGACTTCAAACTCAGGTAGAAAATGCTTCAATACACCTCCAGTAAAAACTCATCATAAATGAAAATGATGAACTACTCTCCTAATGGACAGGACCAGCGCACATCCTCAAGTCTGCCCATTTATATAAAATAAGTAGGAATATTTTCCCAGCTGTCTGACATTATGCCTCTAATTTTAATTCCCTGAACCCAAGGAAGAACAAAGGCAGCACGCTGTGGACCAGGGGTTGGGGCATGGGGCCGGGGGGCACCGGAGTTAGTGCTTTCCAGCCACTCTGCACTGCAACCACCTCCAACACTAATTTGGAAAGCTTGGGCTGAAGCACAGGACCCGAGGAAACACAATCAATGCAAACACATCCCAGATGAAAGCGAGTGCTTCCTGGTGATTAGCAAACTTAAAAAGAAAGGAAAACTTTAATAGCTCAAAATTGGCTTAATGCAAAATATTAACAGACCACAAAATCCATACTCTTGATAGAATTAAAGCACTCTTTTTAAGCTTTCCGTACTTGGCTGCCAGTCAGCGCCCAGTCCTCCCTGAGATATTTGGTAAAATCATTAACACTGGAAGCAAATTCAAGACCAATGTTCTCTGACCACTGAGGCACAGGTCCTAAACTCACGACTTGGAAATCAGGGAGATTTTCCATTCACTTTGCAGATTGATTTGGTGAACGATGTATATCCCTAATTCAATATTCATTTCTCACATACTTAGACTCTAGAAAACACTGCTGTTTTTATTTAGAATTAGTCATACACAGATTACCATTACTAATATCTGTAAAAAACTAAACTGAAGAACTATCTAACCCCATATATTTAAGACACATATCTGTAACCTTGTCATTACTCACATACACAAAGTGGGGTCATGTTTTATGTAAATCTGGGTTGTGGTCTTTTGAAATAGTGTGATATCAAATATTAATGGATTCTCAGTTTAGATGCAAAAATTGAAACAATGCAATTCTTATTTTATGTTTATTCCTATGGGAAAAATAATTTTGAATTATATGAGTTTTAAATTATGGGAAGTCTTCATGAAAGCATTTCTTGCATAAAATGTGACTGCACCTGTCTTCCTTTGCTGGATTAACTTATATCAGCTTTTGTTAGGAATAATGACAACCGGGTTGTATAAATTCAGAAAGTATTTATCAACAGATTCCAAAGTACAAGGCACCACAAGAAATGGAGAAGCTTCCTGCATTCAAAGTCACAGATTACTAGGGTTCAAATTCACTAGTAAGCTTACCTAGGCCATGTTGAATGGCTGGAATAAATTAGTCTGGTCATTTTAGGTAAATGCCTGCAGAAGCTAAAGATTTTGTTCTGATTCGTAAAGATTTGTTCTAGAAGCATAGGGTTTATTTGCTGAGTTGTTTGGAGTGTACAGCTATGGTGACAAGAGTGTTAAAATTGTGTACAGTTGGGCGAGACTAATTGCCAGCTTTCTCAAGGTCAACAGTTTGTTCTCAGATGACAATCTGTACCGTGGCTCCAGCCAGACATCTTCAAACGATGTGCCTCTGGGTCAAGGTCACTGATTGAGGGTTTGGGTAGCAAGTCAATCATGAATTTGAGCAGGTTCTTAACTTACAAAACAGTTTATTCCAGAACCGTATTTGTAAATTTTTGTCTTTAGAAATTAATTCTCATTTTCCCACAGAAATATTGCTACATAGTTTGAGAATCCTTCATAGTAGTCCAGAGAGGCAGGTTTAATCCATAACTGGCCCAATATTAATTGTACTGTAACTCACATTCCTAAGGCCTCACTCTTGCACACACATAAGTACTAATAAAGTTCTATTAAGAATGTCCCTCAGGCCAGGCTGGTGGCATAGTGGTTAAGTTCCTGGCTCCGCTTCTGTGACCCGGCGTTTGCAGGTTCGGATTCCAGGCACAGACCTAGCGCTGCTCGTTAAGCCATGCTATGGAGGCATTCCACAAAAAATAGAGGAAGATTGGCACAGATGTTAGCTCAGGGCCAAACTTCCTCACACACACAAAAGAAGAATGTACCTCAATATTCTCCAGTTTGCATCTCCGCCTAGGTGGTATATGTAATAGGATGTTAAATTGGGATTTTCTGCTGAGGAACCAAAACGCCATAAGATACTGTATTACAAAGGAGATGTTAGACCATAGGCAGAATTTCAAAGTAGAAAACCCTTAGCTGACTCAGGACCTCTCTCATACTGAGGGATGAAAAGGGTCAAGAGAG
Source organism: Equus quagga (assembly GCF_021613505.1). NCBI lineage: Eukaryota > Metazoa > Chordata > Mammalia > Perissodactyla > Equidae > Equus > Equus quagga. The sequence goes on from NC_060270.1 coordinate 89,195,284, forward strand.
TAGACCTTGGGAAGAGCATAGGTTTATAAAGCTTTTTGTTTTTGAAGAAGAAGATTAGCCCTGAGCTAATATCCACTGCCAATCCTCCTCTTTTTGCTGAGGAAGATTGGCTGTGAGCTAACATCTGTGCCCATCTTCCCCTATTTTATATGTGGGACCCCTGCCACAGCATGGCTTGAGCAGCGGTGCCTAGGTCCATGCCTGGGATCCCAACTGGTGAACCCCAGGCTGCCAAAAAGGAGCTCATGAACTTAACCTCTGTGCCACCGGGCCAGCCCCTGTAGAGCATTTCTTCAGAGAACAACTGATGTGATGTAAGCTTCATTTCAGACTTTCCCTCTGGGTGCATTGGTTTGTCTGTTCCTGCCTTTCTCCGCATGCCCAGTAAGAGGAGCTTCAGGAAGACCATGAGGAGAATAAGGACTATGATCCCCCAGTCAGGGCCCTAGGATATTAGTTCCTGATTTTTGCCTAGGACAATAAAGCATCTTATGGCATAGAGCAGAGTCAGTGAAGGTAATTCATGCCCATCCAAAAGACAAAGTACATGAATCTCCAAGGAACAGATGGGAATCCCAATGGGAATGTTGGTATACTGTCCAGTAGGGCAAGATACCATGGACAATAGACCCAGAGAAAAAGATGTTGTGAGTTGTATTGCTGGGATGCAGAGCCTTGGCAGAGATGAAGAGCAGCCAGCTTAAAGGGAGGCGTTGCCCACATCAAGGAAGCTGAATTTAAAGGCACCCAGAATGCAGCCTCTGAAGAACCAAGAAAGTGCACATGAGAGAATCAGCTCTAATCCTCAGTCCCATAGAATCCAAGCCACTTTTAGAGAGCTGTTGTTAATAAGGACATCTATCTATACCTGACGTGTTTTCTCTCCAACTGTAAGTTTTGCACGGGTCTCCAAGTTCCTATGACCGCTAAGTTGCAAATAGACATGGTCCTGTTTTTTGTCTTCATTACTGAGTCAAAGACACACTTCTCTGACCCCATGTTTCTCAGCTCCCCATTTCATCTTCTGCCTGCAGCTGTTACTTCACAGTGCATAGGTTTCAGTTCATCAGACATACACCTATATAATTCACATACACAGATCTTCTCGACTTACCATGAGGTTACATCCCGATAAACCCACTGTAAGTTGAAAATATCGTAAGTCAGAAATGCATTTAATACACCTATCTTACTGAACATCATGGCTTAGCCTAGCCTACCTTAAACATGCTCAGAACACTTACATTTGGCTACAGCTGGGCAAACTCATCTCACACAAAGCCTATCTTCTGATAAAGTGTTGAATAGCTCATGTAGTTTATTGAATACTGTACTGAAAGTGCAAAACAGAACAGTTGTCTGGGTACAGAATGGTTGTAAGTGTATCGGTTGTTTACCTTCGTGATCGCATGGCTACCTGGGAGCTGTGGTCGCTACCGCTGCCCAGCATCACGAGAGAGGATCGTACTGCATATCACCAGCCCAGGAAAAGATAAAAATTCGAAAGTCAAAGTATGGTTTCTACTGAATGTGTCTTGCTTTCTCGTCATTGTAAAAACCGTAAGTCAAACCATCATAAGTTGGGGACTGTCTGTGTAAGAACTCCATAAGTAGGAAAAATAATATACCTGCCATCAGGAAGGCCTAAAGAGGGGTGGGCAGAGGAATAGGATGGAGCATTCTAGTTGACCAGAAACCATGAATTTGAGCTTGGCCACTAGATTTTCAGCAGCCCATAAAAAAATAGAGCACCTGTTATGGGTCAGACATTCTGCTGGCATATTATCACTAATTTAAACACTATCTTTACCATATAGGTTTTATTAACCCCATTTTCAGATAAGAAAACTAAATTTAGAAAATACTAAGTAATGCATAAAAACCTCACAGTAAACGACAATAAATATCCATACTCAAGATTTTTCAGCCATGTACTTTTCTGATTCTGAGAACTAAGGTGCTAGGTGTGTGTTTATCTGCGTGTGTATGAGTATAACTGTGTGTTTCTGTGTCTGTGATATATTTCTATCCGTGGATCTGGTTAGTCATCTCCCTCTATTTATACTAGCATATTCTGGGTTTATGAGGTGAACAGAAATATCAAGAATAAACAATGAAAATTGAAAGCACATTGAATCAAACCGAACTAGAATTGAAAAAAAAGAAATGAAGATTATTGAAAAATGGAATAAAGATGTACTGTTATTCTCAGGAAGTAGTATTTCTGACACGGAAGCTGGAGCATGATCTCGTTAAAACAAATGCAAGTTTCTAATGTGGGTATACACAAAGTTACTTTTTATTCCTTCTGTTTTAAATAAACTATCAATTTTAGAGTAGGTTTAGATTTGCAGAAAAGTTTCAAGATAGCACAGCATTCTCATAAACCCAGTTTCCCCTATTATTATTATCTTTCATTAGCATGGTACATCTGTCACAATTAGTGAACCAATATTGATACATTATTATTGCCTAAAGTCCATGTTCTACTCAAGTTCTTTAGTTTTGCCTAATGTCCTTTTTCTCATCCAGGACCTCATCTGGGATAGCACGTTACATTCAGTCATTGTGTTTCCATAGGCTCATTTTGGTTCGGCTGTGACAGTTTGTCAGCCTTTTGTTTTTTTGCTTGTTTGTTTCTGTTCTTAAGCCTTTTTTTCTTTTTTCAGTTTCACTGAGAAATAACTTACGTACGTCAAGGTATAAGTTTAAGGTATACAGCATGATGGTTTGATGTACATGTATTGTGAAATGATTACCACAATAGGTTTAGTTAATATACATCATCTCACATAGATACAAGAAAAAGAAAAGAAAAACAATTTCTCCCTGTGATGAGAACTTTCCAGGATCTCCTCTCTGAACAACTATCTTACATATCGTTCAGAAGTGTTAACTTAATCATGTTGTACATTACATCCCTAGTACTTCTTTATCTTATAACTGAAAGCTTGTATCTTTGAGGAGTACAGGTTGGGTCTTTTGTAGAATGGCTATCAATTCCTATTTGTCCCATGTTTTTCTCATGAGTTTACTCCCGTTATGGGTTTTGGGGCCAAAGTTACTTTTTAAAGTAAACATGTATTGGCGATGGAAGCAGGAGAGAAATTATATTAGTTTGAAGCTGAAAAGCCTGAGTGCTTCTTCCTTCTCTACCACCATTACTCCTACGACCTTGGGAAAATTATTTGTCCCTGACAGTCTCAGGTCTCTGAAAAGAATTACAACAGTTATAATTTTTCATCCAGAATCTCAGATATCAAAAGGCATAATAACTCACTTTTTTCTTTTAACAAGGTGTACCTTAATTTCTATTTTAAGCCTCTAAAGAGCCAAAGATTGCAGGGAGTCATTTGTCCATATGAAGACGTATGCTGAGGAACACACTGTCCCGTTGCTTCTTATTGCCGTCAGTCCACCAGGCTACCAGTGATAGCTCCCTCATTCCTGTCTACTTGGATTCTTCAATCGTGCATTTTGTCCTGTTATTTCAGGTCTACACTTGGGGGATGCACAGATATCTGCTACTTCTGCCAGTCATTTAGGACATTAATCTCTGCCAGGCTCTCTCCTAGAAGCGGTAGTTATCATTCTGTCTCTGAGAGCTGGCTGCCTTCCTAAAGTTCTACCTGGAAGAGAATTTTCAGGTTCTTTCTGCACTGGGATACTCTCAGTCTCTCTATAGTCTTGTCACCTCACTGAGAACTCTGCCCAGAAAATAGAGCACAGTACAGTTTCCTCTGGAATTCACAACTATCATCAGTCGTTCACTGCTTCCCATTCCATTACACTTTCCTCCAAATCTAGGGTAATATATTTTTCCTCTCCTGGGGAAAGACCTTTCTCTCTTTTCTTTCAGTTTTTACCCCAGAAACACCCTTTGATGGTAATATTTGCCTATGAATCACAAAGGATACATTTTTTAATTGGATTTAGGTCTTTGAAGCCAGGAAGTTTCAAAATGTTTCTATTATTCTTCTTGTTATTTTCTACAATGTAGTATCACTTCTCTAAGGCAAAATTCCCAGACCAATTATATCCAAGTATGGATGGAAATAAAGGTGAGGATAGAGACAAGTAAGAGAAAAAAGAATCTAGGGGAAAAACAATCTAAGAAAATTTTACATATATGTTGTACATATGTGTCTACTTCACATATATGGTGTAAAAACAAAAAGATTTTATAAATCACTTTGTAAGTTAAGTATTATTTTAAACTAAATTGTAAATTATACCTTGTATAACTCACAAAAATCAGTGGTTTCGTTGACCCAAACCTTCAGAAGAACTGCTATAGACCGGATAGAGGCATTATAAGGTCAAAGTCCAATCCAGGTGAAAAAATGAAAGCAAAGCAAAATGTCATATTTAATTATCTGCTTGGTAAGTTAGTGTCAAAAGGCAGGTCCAAGGCAATTTAATAGATTTCTGCTCTTAAACAAGTACCAGTCCTCAAATAAGACTCTTTCTCACAAGCGAGTTGAAGGGCATTTTGACTAGATGATATTAGGTCTTACCAGCTGCCAACCTATTTTTATATAGATGAATCTGTGAAAGAAGACTATGCACATTTACAAAGCAAACACACTTGAAACAAACCTCTTCAAGCTGGGATGGTACAAATGGCTATCTGAACTGCAAAACCACGTTAACAAGGAAAATGTTACGATACACAGAAATGAAGGAAGTGAAACCAGAAGCCAGGAGAAATAATGGTATGGTTTGAAGGCTAGGAGAATGCAGACATTATAAAACATGTTTAGGCATAGGATGGATGTGAAACACTCAGTTGACAGCCCTGTCAATCACCTACGTCTTTTCCCTCCTTTTATTTATTTTAAAATATTTATTTATTTATTTTGGTGAGGAAGATTTGCCCTGAGCTAACATCAATTGCCAATCTTCCCCTATTTTGTATGTGGGATGCCTCCACAACCTGGCTGATGAGTAAAGTATGTCCACGTCCAGGATCTGAACCTGCAAATCAGGACCGTGGAAGTGGACCATGCAGAACTTTAACCACTCAGCTATGGGGCTGACACCCTGCTCCCTCTTTTTAGCAATGTGTCTAGTGTTTAACCCCAAGCAAGCAAGAACGTTGGTCTGGGCTGGAATTCCCCAATCAGAAACTGATTATAGGAGTAAGGAAGGGGCTATGGGATAGGAAAAAATGAGAACTCTAAATACATCACAGGTGATGTCATTCTAAGGGACCAAGATAGCCTGAGAAGTGTCAACTTTCATATAAACGAGAAGAAATCTGAAGCAAGGAGAGCTTCATGGAGTAGATGATAAAGCAAGAGTTTTAGGATTTTAGGTTAGGGTCCCCAGAAAGAAACTCTGAGATTACTGGACAAAGTTTATTGGAGAGTATACTCACGAACAAGAGCTGTAAAGACGAAGGGAAATGGAATTGTGCAGAGGCAGACATTGAACAGCAGCGTTATTACAAAAGAGATCTTGGCTAATTCCACCGGGAGTCCTGAAGCTGGGATGGCCCTTCATGTTTTGTCCCAACTAAAGGCAAAGGAAGAGACCTTTTGTACCCCTCATCAAATAACCATTGGATGGGGCTGGTCCCAGAGAGGGGGCATAACTTTGGGCAAAGCAGCTCCCTCTCTGGAAGGGGTAAAGTTGTGAGTCTTTAAGTAGCAAACAGCCTGTTCATCTGAGGAAATGAATGCTTTGTTCCTGAAAGGGGTATCTGGGTGGTCCACCCTAAAGTTCATTTACTATGTATCCAATTACTTATTATAGAAAGTTCTCTGAGAACAACTCCTTGATTCTATTTGATGTTGTTTCTGGAAAAATCTACAAAAGGAAGGTTATTTGGAAGAACTTCAGCACTCTATATCTCTATCATTACTTGAGCTGTTCTCAGGCTGTAAGTGATAATTTTCATCTCTCTCCTCTACCACTCCTTCTAGGTTATCCTTACTTTCGGCTAATTATCTCCGCTAGTCCAAGTAGTTTATGTGCTGAAGTAACCCTGAATATAATCTCTGAAAGTTCTGAGTCCATCTCCCTATGCCTTCTTAGACCCTGGCTGCTGAAATTGTTCATGTACTGTCAAAAATTGGCATGGCAAGCTGAAAATAACTGAGCAGCAGTCAGAGATTAAATTTAAATGTTCTTTGGGATGCTTGCTGTGTTTTCTGTAGAAAGCATTTCCCTTTGGGAATTAGGTCCTCCAGACTTGAACTGTCCAATATTGTAGCCAGCAAGAAACATGTGGCTATACAAATTTACCTTTAAATTAATTAAAATTAAATAGAGTAGAAAATTGAGTTCTTCAGTCACACTAGCCAGTTTGAAATGCTCAATAGTCACATGTGTGTTGGACAGCATGAATATTGAACATATCCATCATTGCAGAAATTTCTATTGGACTTTGCCGCTCTAGATTCTCAGAACCTAAATTTGCAGGGGCAAAAAAGCAAAGATTCCCTAAGTGGGACCCTGGGGATGATGGTAAATTGGGCTCTGAATCTATGTATTTTACATGTTGGGGAAAATTTAAGGACCATCTAGAACTGTCCCATCCTCAGAGGGCAACATCTTCAAGCTGGCCCTTCTTACTGTATCCTCTAAAAACTGATTTATGACTTTTAGGCTAGCAGATTCTGGTGGTGTGGAATATGCTAGAGCCAGAGTCACATGTCCACTGCTGCACCTCCTTGATGTGAAGTGGACTTCTTAGTCCTAAGCAATTTTATGCAGTATTCTGTGTCAGTGAAATCAAGCACTGTCTAAGCCCTTGGCTAGTGGTGTTGGCTGAGGTGGGAAAAGAAAATCCATACCCCGAGTATGTGCAATCCTTGTCAAGATTAGTTATTGGCCCTTCTGCTACAGATTACCATTTACAGCCAAATAGTAATTTCATCCTCTCAGGGGATGGTGTTGTCAAGGGGGCTCAGAGTTTGTCTCTGTTGCTGGAATTTGGACACCATGCACAGATCAGGCTTGGTGAGTCAAAGCCCAAGTGTTGAGCCAATGCATGGCCTCTATTCCTACCACCATAGCTACTCTACTTGCGAGACCATTGTGCTAGCCAGTGATAGAGGCTGGCTGAGTCATCCACTTATGTGGTTAATTTTTAGTGCTCTTCCTTTGAATGCCTTCTGGCAAGCATAAATATGTAATACAAAGATTTTTACATTTGTATTCACTCCCATGGATCCATCCACATGCCTTTTCTTCAGATCTTGTCTCCAATCTTCCAATATTTTTCCTTCCAGGCTCCTGACCAACTAGTGAAAACATTCAGCATTGCCACTGATTCTATGTGTATTCTTATCTCGAGCCATTTCTTCCACACAAAGTAGATGATTAGGTAGATCATCCAAAGCTCCATCTACTGAAAAGATTACCCCTCACCACTTTGTTTCAGAGCAGCTCCTGTGTGGAGCCTGAACGCCACAGTACTCTGTTTTCAGCTTGTATTAACATATCAAGTCAACATATCTTGGGACTATTTTGTCCTTTGTCAGTCAGTCAAAAGGGTTGTCCACCATATGGTCTTAGATGTGAGCTGAATGAAAAGCACTGGAGCAACAGTGGGGCTTGATTTGAGGGTCTGGGCCACCTGCTCATGCAGCTTATTTTTGCCTTCTGGCCCTTTTTATGCCTGATCCTGGCTATAACACTTCCATCTTCTCACTTTTTGGTATGAGAATCCAGCTCATGTTGTATAGCCCTGGCCACATGGTCATGTGATATCTCATGATCAGCTACTCAATTGCTGCCAAGACTTGGTATAGGCTGAGGTCTGTTTTTCAAGTGGTGCATCGTTCTCCCTTATAGATGGCATATTTCCTCTCAAGAACCCTGGGTCTTAAAATTTGTAATTTTATGTCGGGACTTCTATCAACACTACATGGTAATTTTCTCATTACAGTTACCTCCAGGGTCTGCCAAGCTATATGGCCCAAGCAATGGCTTACACTTTAATGTCAACTTGTTGAAGAGTTCTTTTCTGTTCTGGATCCAATTCAAATGTGACTCCCCTCCATGTAGGGTAAAATGACCAGGTAAAAGGGTAAAAGGAATACTTGTAGCTGTGCATTGTGCTGTTGCCAGAATCCAAAAAGTTCTACTGAATATTGTGCTTCCTCTTACTGGTGGAAGATACAGGATATAGTCATTTGTCCTTTTCTTTGGAGGATATGTCTACTCGTTCCATAGCCGATGGAACTACTGCAGCTTTAAGTCTCATCTCCCAGCCCCTAGGTGTACATGTGCCACATCAAGGCCTCTAATGTATTTGCCACTTCTTGTTATCCAGTCCGATTAACCTGATTTCATTGATATAGTAGACTAGGTGTAGCATTAGCTTAGCCCTAAGCAAAGCTGAAAATGTACACTGCTGTCTCTCCTACGTAAATGTGAATTGCTTTTGATCCTCCTTTCTCATAGTGATGGAAACAAGTGCGTATGCCAGATCAGTGGTCACACATTTTGTACCCCAGTTGTGTCAATTGCCTCTAGCAAAGATATCGTATCCAGAACAGCAGCCTCAACTGGGGCACCACTTGGTTATGTTTGCAGTAGTCCACTTTCCTCCGCTAATTTTAATTATTTTTTGTTAAGAAAGAGATTGACTCTTGAGTTAAACAGTGATGTGATATGGGCTACTATTCCTGTATCCTTTAAGTCATTAAAGGTGGTATTAATCTCAAATTGCACCCAAGATGCAACCTTTTTTGTTTTAATGTTTGTAGGAAGTGGGTGGCAGTTTCAGAGGCTTCCCCTGTGCCTTCTCCACCCTTATAGCTCTTATCCCACAGGTGAAGCAGGCATATCAATTTCTATCGTACCTTTAGAGACCAGGGAAATAAGGGGCTCTATGCACAAAGTAGGCCCATTGCAAGCTGGACCTGGGTTTACTACCTGGCCCTTATATACCTCTGCTCTAACATGGAAGCCATGGTGATGCTTCAGGCCCTTGAGTATTAATGTCAGCTTAGACTCTGTGTCCAATAGTGCTTGAAATGTTTGAGTATTCCTCTTTCCCTAACACACAGTTATCTAAGCATGAGGTCATAAATCCCTTTGTGGGAAGACAGAAAGATCATTTTCATATAGACTTGCCATGGTACAACATGGACTTTCCTCATTTGGGATCGGACCTCTCCTTTACCCAGTTAGATAGTTGGTGAGTTTCTGGCCTTATGGTATATCCATATTAGTATTCTTACTTCTTGGAGTCTTTCAATTTCTTCCTCCACTGTTTGCTATGGCAGTCAGTGTTTGTATTTCACTTTGTGTGGCCCATTACTTTGTTTAACCTTCCAAGAGACATCTGGTAACATATTAGTATCAGCTCTCCGAGTCCTTACCAGGATGTTAAATGCTATATCAAGGAAGAATGCTCTTTTATGGATAAATTCTCTCTTACCCAACTTTGTACTCTATCCCCCTTAATCCATCACCCTTAATATCCAGTCCCATATATACTCTCTAGGCTGTTGTCAGTACACGTTGGCTAGAACTTGCAGCTACCAGCATTTCTCTGGATGGTATACTATTAGTGGTCTGTTGGTCACGGGGAGAGAATGTGGTAGATCCTGAAGAAAGTTTATATTGGAATACAAAGCAGAATGCCTGCGTTGTTTTCACCAAGAGAGGAAAGTTAGATTTTAACAGGGATAGTGAACCACATCTCCAAGTCCAGAATCTGGCATTTCAAAATTCTTGAGTGCACCAACCCAGATGTAATGATTCCAAGTCTCAGAGTCCCACTTTTTCCAAATCAGTTCTCTAATCTTGGTGTAGCAGAGGTGCGGGGATTGAGAATTGGACCTTCTCTAGAGATCCATTTTAGTAAGTGCCGGGCCTGATGCTTGGCTTCTTCTACCTTCTGGCCACCGAGAATGGCTATATCTCTATATGCTACCAAGGTACTTCTTTGAAATTCACACTTTGTTTTACATTGTCAATAATCATCTTCAGTCTATTATTATCCTTATCTAATGCACTTAGCAAAATCCTTCCAACTTCAAAGCCCTTACAATTAATATTTTATCTGTTTTTCTCAAACATCTGAAGTATTGCACTGACCATTGCTTTCCCTTCCACTGTTATTTAATGTCTGTTTACCACCAAAGGAAATTTTAACAATTTACCCTATACCTTGTTGGGAAGTACCAATACTCCACTTATCACTGGTGATGAGTTCTCAGTGCCAACAAACTAAAGGATGATCCAGTTCTCAAATCCCGTTTTAGAGTATCATCATCTTAGGTCAATTTTTCTGGAAATACACTCTGAGATTGAGATTTATAAGCAGAATTTTACTGGGGATGCTCTCAGGAACACATGTAAAGAAGTGAGAGTGCCAGTATTGGGCAAAGGGAGAAGCTGAACTGTGTTAAGTTATAATATAGGCGTTAGCCAACACCAATCCCACGTGGAGTCCTAGAACTGGAAAAAGCCTTCAAGAATTGTCCCAAGTTGGTGCAAAAGGGCTGGGCTTTTGTAGCCTCTCATTTGCTATTCATTCCAAGCAGGCTGCCCCCAGAAAAAGCAATTCCCACAGAGAGAGGCAGCTATGAACACTCAGTAGTCAACAGTCTTAGAAGCTGGTGGAATAAGTGCCTCCATTTGAGACGTGGATATGGGTGGCGCACCACAACATCCGCTACAGAGAAATCATCTGAAGCATTAAATTCTGATGGGAGGCTTTTTGGCTATGGCTAGAAAATTGATAAATGATAGATGAACCGGTGGAAGGTTCCAATCTCAGGGCAATGAAGGAGGCCGAAAGGGGCATTAGGACAATGAAGTAAAGATTTAAAAAGGAAGGAGTACCTGGGGGAAATGTACTATGTTGAAAATAGAAGGTGTACCAAATAGAAGAAGGCAGAATGATGACAAACATCACCACATATCCAGAGCAAGTCTGGCCTTGAAATTTACATTTCACTAGAGTGAAACATGAAGCCACTAGTGATTTTTATTTCAATCGTGGAAATTCATGAAATATTTCCATAGTTCCATTTCTGTAGAACACTATGATTTCTTATTTCTGATACCTTAAGAAATCAGTACTTCCCCCAAGCATAAACTTTGGTCATTTCATTGATCTTTTTCTTAGAATGAAAGGAAACTGTGGAAAAATAATACAATTTATTTAAAAATATTTATTTTACTTTACATTTGTATTTAATTTATTTTTTAAAGATTGGCACCTGTGCTATCAACTTTTGCCAATCCTTTTTTTTTTTTTTTTTTTTTTTTTTTGCTTTATCTCCACAAACCCCCCCATACACAGTTGTATCTCTTAGCTGTAGGTTCTTCTAGTTGTGGCATGTGGGACGCCGCCTCAACCTGGCCTGATGTGAGCCCAGGATCCAAACCAGCGAAACCCTGGGCCACAGCAGTGGAGCGTGTTAACTTAACCACTCAACCAGGGGGCCGGCCCCAACATTTGTATTTAATTTGCTTTTGTTTCTCAACCACAATACTATTGCCACTTTGGGCCAATGATTGTTTGTTGTGGTGGCTGTCTTGTGCATTGTGGGATGCTTAGCAGCATCCCTGGCCTCTGCCCACTAGATGCCAGTAACCCTTCTTTTCCCTCAAGTTGTGACAACCAAAACATGTCCCCTGACATTGCCTGGTGTACCTGGTTGAGAACCACTAAACATGTTCAGATGTGGGTTTGGTTTAAAATGCTTGCACATAGAAGAAATTATTTTTAAAGCAGACCAATCTCGTGTGCATGACATTTTGGAATGTAATTTACTTAATTGTAAAGTAAATACTGAAAGAATAAGGAGTTAAGTGAGATCACATTAAAACGGGAGAGGCCAGATGACTTTTTTTTAACGGGAGAAATTAATCACGGTGTTTAGTTTTTGTTATTGTAGGTAACCTGATATCATATTTTTTCCTGATTTTCTTTTGTGCATGAAAGAAAAAAAACAAAAAATTTTAATCCTAAGAAAGAATCAAAATTGCTGAAGGGAAAACCTAAAGTCTTGAGAATAGCAAAAAACTGACTCTTCCAAAAGATTTGGAATACCTTTGTGAAGTTACTGCATGATTGGGTTTTTATTATTTTACAATATCTAGTAATGTGTGTTCTGAAATTAAATGCATTTGGCAGGCACTGTGTGAAGCAAATACAAGGATAAATAAGCTATGACTTCCATCCTTGGGAATCTTATAGTCAAGAGCAGTAATTCTCAACTTGGCCATACATAAGCATCACCGAAGAGTTTTGCAAATTACTGGTGCTCAGATAAAACCAATTAAATCAGAATCCTGGATTAGAAGGGAGTCTACTTCTCAACATTTTTAAAGCTTCTCAATTGGTTCCAATTTGTAGCTAAGGTTGAAAGAGAAATTTATGAACAAACAGGTAAAATGCAGCATAACAATTATATAATAGAAGTATATGTCCAATGATACTGAGGCACAGAAAAAGAAATGACAGAATGTTAATTTATGGAAGTTTTATAAATGTGAATATTATCCCTACTGCAAAAGAGACAGAAGTTGAAATATATAATTTATATTAAGGTAAACAAAAATACCGCTGAATAAACTTTAAGATCATGTTAAAGTGCAGCCTTTGTCAAATGAAGAAAAATGAACAAATGCAAGAAATAGCTTTTGATGCGAAGTTGCTGTAAAGTCCATAGACTCATTTATACTATCCAAAAAGATTTTTATGTTTATATTGCAAATTCCAGAGGAGTTGCTAAATAACAAAAGAGAAAATAAACGTTAAATAGAGTGATATTCGATTATAACTGCCACATACTGTAGGTCATTCAAATTATTGGTCTGGGAATACATATTAATTAGATTCTTATAAAACCACGCAAATGTCAGATATTCCAATGAGTAGGAGTAATTAATTTAACGGTCAGAGTGGATAATCATACCTGCTCTCAATTTTTCCTGGCCAAATTAATTTAGCCTGTGCTCTATGATGTGGAAATCTGGCTTGCCAAATGAGAATTTATTCAGATAATCCAGCAGATCCCGTACTACCACTTGGGAAATATTTGGGTCATTTTGAATGGATTTTGCGATTTGCTCTTGCACATATGTAGGAAGTATTTTTCCTCTCTTTTTGAAAAAACTATAATTCAAGTTCTTGAATTTTCATGATACAGAGTCAATACCGTGGCCATGACACACGTTGTCCACGCAGAGCGGGGATGTTTTAGTGCACAACGCAATGTTCATCTCCGGACATTTACTACAGTGTTGTCTCGGGCTACTTCAATGTTCCTGTTGAAAGTCTAACTTGGAGAATCTATATCTGAAAAAGGATGGCTGAGACACCCGCTAAATAATCATTTCTTTTTTAATTTCTAAGCTTTATGAAAAGTCAATCTAGAACCAGAAATCCATATACCTGGACATCATTAACCCACTTCCCTAGAATAAAACTGTCAAATCAAATGGTCACATGAAGTACATCCTTGTACTTTCGGTAAAGGCAATGCTGAGGGAATTTTCCACCCATATTTTTCAATAGTGTTCACAAAATGATCATTAGTAAATTACCTTTAGAGTTCAGTTTTGAGAAAAACAGTGTTTCTATTGTGACAGACTAGTATATATTTTAATATCAAAGACAATATTATAAATGTCGAATTACCCATCTCCTTTCATTACAACATCATAATCATCTATAACACTCTATGTTTGTGACATTTTAGGCTTCATTTTTAATTTTTTAAAAATGTTTTTACTTCCAGAAAGCTTTGAACTAAATTTAATATTCAATTGCAGAATCCTGAGGGTTAGATTTACTTATTTGAACATCTAAAATGATGATGAGGGGCCGGCCCCATGGCCAAGTGGTTAACTTCTCGCGCTCTGCTTCGGCGGCCCAGGGTTTTGCTGGTTCGGGTCCTGGGTGCAGACATGGCACCACTCGTCAGGCCACGTTGAGTCAGCGTCCCACATGCCACAGCTAGAAGGACCCACAACTAAAATATACAACTATGTACTGAGGGGGTTTGGGGAGAAAAAGCAGAAAAAAAAAAGATGATTGGCAACTGTTGTTAGCTCAGGTGCCAATCTTCAAAAAACAAAATAAAATAAAATAAAATGATGACAGGTCTCACAGACATGGATTGTAAAGTGATAGTAGAGTAACTGCTATTCTATTTTGTCAATATTAATACATTTTATTGTATCATTTGTAAATTAACTTTCCAAATGATATTCACTTAGTGACACCTGCTTTAAGAAGCTAATGAGATAATATGCATATATTTTCAAAACTTAAATATTATCTAGTTCAATTTCAAGAATAATATGTTAAAAAATATCTAGTAAATATTTTTCCAACCTGTGAAAACATTGGTTCTACCAGCACCAGGATTGTAGCTTTCACTTTTTTTAAAATCAATTTTATGTCATATTCTTTCCTGACACGTTTTCGTTTCCATCATTAGTGTGTCTTATGAAATTATAGAAAGTGGCACCTGTGCAGTAATAGAATGGACGCCAACTGAGTATTTTAGTCATTACTTTATCTGCATTTTTAAAATAGCTGTTTCTCTTAGATAAACAATTTAACCTGATGACATAACATAAATATATGAACACATGTAGTGAGGTAGGTTTACATCATGTCACACTTCGCATGCCAAAATAACAAAGAGTTATAATGCAAGCAGCCTAATTTTTATGAATCTAGAGTTAATTCCTTAACTGGTTCTTTCTAAAGAAATTCAGATTTACAAAAATAGCATCTTGCAAAGAGTTTTACTCTTGCGCCATGATCAGCATGTGAGAAAATCTACCAGTTAATGTATTCTTATATGTAACATAGAGATAGATTAGACATATCTATCAATTTGTGCCCCAATTCAGAACACAAGGGAAATTTCTCAAGAACTGCACTGACGAATATGGTAGCCACTAGCCCGATATGGTTATTTAAATTAAATTAAAACTAAATAAAGTTGAAAAACTCAGTTCCTTAGTTGCCCTAGCCACACCTTCTAGTGTTAAATAGCCTCTTTTGGCTAATGGCTACCATCTTGGATCTCAAAGAACATTTCCATCATTGCAGAAACTTCTGCATTGTACATGAATAACCTAGAAGTTCATCTCACCAACTGCAACAAAAAGAGGGTTAGGTGGGAAAACAACAACACACAAATCCTTGTTGAAGGGAGAAGCTGTTATAAAAAAAAGCAATTTCTCTGCCAGAGTACTGGACCTTCTGACTGTTTAAGAGAATCCAAAATCTGGACGATTATGCTAGTGTAGTGTGTTAATGTTTGGGACACACACACACACACACACACCCCTCCTTCAGGCCAAATAAAAGCTATAGCAGGCATGAAATAACCCAGAGAAAACCCATGTGCGAGCTATGATATGGAGAGTGAGTGGAGAGATCTGCACATAGGCGTTTCTGAAAACTAACAAGAAATTCAGCAACTGGTAATTGAACAACATTTTTCTTTCATAAACAACCCAGGAATTTAAATTATTTTCAGGTAGAGACCATGTCGATGCCATAATGTCTAAGAACACTTAGAGAAAATAGGTTGGAAAAAGAAGAGACACACTGGAGACCAGTTAAATCAGGTAAAACAAACAAAAATGAAAGAAATATTTGGTAGGACTAATATGACTATCAAATTTGAATCTGCATTTCCTTCTCCTCTCTGTAAAGATGTTCTTAATATGGTAATGGATGTCAAAGGGTGGAGAGAGAGGCGGCAATCACATTCAATGAGATAAAAAGACTCCGTCTTTCCCGCATATAAAGCTTTAGACCTGCATTTGATTTCAAGTTTGGTGCACAGCAATCAGTTTCCATTTGTGATGAGTCTCCGTCTTTTCACTGAAGAGAGGGTTGAGACAGAGTTTTAAAGGTTATTCTACACCAGACAAAGGGAGAACATAAAAATAAAAGGCTTTTCAAATGATCTAAAGTGCACTTGAATCTGCCACTTTGATATCATTAGCAAATTGTGATTGATTAAGTATCACAGTTAAATCTCTTACAAGCTTTTTGGAATAAAAAGGGGTAGAGCTAGTGTGGGTATTCCCAGTATGTGGCATTATTTTCTAAATGTAGAAGTAATATTTTTTCAGTTTGCATAACCCTGTCTTTTACTCCTGAAATTATAAAGTTAGAGAGAATCCTGAGAGGAGTCGTTTCTGAGTCAGTGTTCAGGCAGATGATTGACATGCCAGGTCAGACGAGATTAGTAGGAATTTCAGAATGATGCCTAAGTTCCACCCCATCGATAACGCAGAATATGAGTCAAATATGTTTTATTTGATTGCGTTTATAAATCACTCTTTTAGTTAAAAATCTTTACCTGTCATAAGGTTGGTCCATTTGAACTAAACAGTTTGAGCAAATTTGTTTTCAGGGGCATAAGAAGATGCTGTTTTCTTTAATATTGATTACAAAAAATTTACTCACTAAAGGTCACCCAAGTTCTCTTAAACATGATAACTATACACTTATGAAGTCAAGGTGGCTTGAGATACAAGATAACCTTTAATCCACTCCTTTTTCTGATCATTTGGAGGTGAGGTAAGTACTGGGAGAGACAAAACAAAGAATAGCATGTTACATACTGCCACAGAAATATGTAATTCACTGATGCCTTTTTAAAGTAAGTGAAAGTGGAGGCAGTAAGTTATACTACTAAAAAATATGAAAGGAAGATTCCAAAGCTGAAATCCAGCTGTAGCCCTGCCAATTACTGGTGGTTTCACATGGGCATCTTATTCTATTTCTCAGAGACTAAATTTCCTTCTGTGCATCATTTTGTTAATTAGAGGACCCAGAATAAGACTTTTTACTATCATACTTGCTGTGATCCAGTCAAAGCTATCATTAGAACTGTTCAAAAATATTCCAGTTGTTTCTCCACACAGGCATTTACTAAGATCCCACTTCTCCATGCCTTTTGAAGTTCTGTAGGACGACATGACTTGCTCTAGCCAATGAAATATGAGTGGCAGTGAGAATTGCCATTTCTAAGGAAAGCATTGAGAACCAGTGTATGATTTCTTTCTGCCATTATGATCATGGAAAATCATGTCAAGATAGAGTATTTGTCCTCTGGGTACCTGAGTAAATAGGATGAGTCTGAATTCCCTGCTGACCCACAATGGCCATGTAGCACAAAGCAACAAATAAACCTTCAATATATAAGCCACTAAAATGTTGGGATTATTTGTTATTGCAATATAATACAGCCTATCCTGAAAAAATAGCTTGTTATATGAAATATACCCATGTATATTTCTTATTATCACAGCACAACAAGAACTTTAAAAAATATTGCAAAGCAAAATTTTAATTAAAAATTATTAACAACAGTTAATATTCAGTCTTAGTACAGTAACTAACTAATCCCTCTTTGGCTTACGTTTTGTCCATATGCTGCTAAATTTCTGGGTTTATGAGTTTCTTTTACCTTCTTTCTAGTGACTACAGATTTGTTAAGTCGTTTCACTGGGGTTTCAGTGTGATTATGATCCACCTTCCCGAGAGTCATGCAATGATCTCCATAACTCCCAGTCTCCATAGGCCGCTCTTGATTCTTGGAAACCTTCCATTATTCCCTCCTTTCTGAAGTTCTACTTAGCTTATTTTCAAAAGCATTCACAACTCTACGCAGGAGGATCTTGTCTTACTTTGAAAGCCTGAGAAGGTTGTTTCTCACCCAACTATTCACGGACATCCCCTCTTCCACCTTTGCTATGATTTTTCCAACACTATCATTCCTCTCTATGAGTTCTGAGTTTTCCTTCACATTCCATCTCCATGCTGCTGAAAGCACACTACCCGTAAAGAGTGGCAGAACTTCAAACAGACTCTGCACAGCAAATTTGATACCCATATGGTCATTTATTTATTCAAGATATTGTCATTAAATGCCTACTAAATATGTGGTACTCTCCCAGATACTGAAGATACAATAAGTTGAATTTTAGCCTGCTTCTTGAGCTTGTTGTTCTCTAGTCAGAGACTCCACCAGTAAGCAGGCGATCTCAAGACTGTTTGATGAGAGCCTGAGTTGCTATGAGAGCACATAAGAGAGTCTCCACACCCAGCTTTGCCTGGAGAAGACTTCCTGGTTGTGATGTCTAATCTGAGAATATGTCAGTTTGCAAAGGGATGCAAGAGAGGATGGAGGGCGCGAGGAGGAGGTCTGGGCAGAGGAAACATCAACAAAGCTCCACTTTGAAATATCACTAGTTTTTCCAAGAATACAAGTAATTTAGTGGGCCCAAGTAAAAATTCTCATTGAGGGACAAGTGGTGGCGTAGCGGGATTGTGAGAATCAGATTTGAAAGGAGACAGCATGGGTCCAATATTGAAAACTAATTATGCTACATCCAAGAATATGCATTTATCCTGAGGGCGTTTCCCAGCCCATGGAGGGATTTTTATATGGCGGTGATCACACACATTTTTTGCCAGTTGGCTTCGGTGACATTATGGAAACTCTCATAGATGCTAGAACATCTGTCAAGAGTTTTTTGTCTAAAAATAGTTGAGAGATGAAGGCAGTCTGAATTAGGTCATGATAAGATACAGGGAAAGTGGATGTCTGGTGAAAGGTTAGGAGTTTGGAAAAAAGATTTGGTAGTTTTTGTGAAGGGAGGAAAAGGGTGAGGGAAGCAGTAAGGGGGATACTGCAGTTAGAAAGTGGGGCATCTGGGCAGTCAGACATTCACTGGGATGTGAATAAGAGGAATCAGAAGACAAGGGGACCAAACTGTGTACAAAGAGTGCTGTTTTAGACAAAATGGTTTTAGCAGGACTACGAAATGGTCCTCTAAGTAAAAATGCCCCATTCTCAATTGTGTAAACTGGATTGAAATTGCTCAAAAGACTGGTCAGTTGCATTCTCTCCATTTTACCTCCTAAATACTCTTTCTAGAATACTTGACATACATCTTACTATTTGAAGTATTCCCAGGCACAATATGATAGTGTTTCAATAACATGAAATACCTATCTTAAACTGAATTTGTTTTAAACTTATAACACTTTCTAAGGCACCTTCAAATGCTACCATCCCCAAGACTTTGACTGAGTCAGGTGTGTTAATTTACCTTTAACAGATGAGAAAATTGATACTAAACTGTTAGGTGACCTGCTGTACTTTATCATGAGGAAGCAGAGGAGTCCGGACTGAAATCCACATCATCTGATTTCTAGTCACGTATATCATCCTCAGTTTTGTTTTTCCACAGTGGAGTATGAATAAAATAGCACTTTAAAAATATTTCTGGCTCTTTACATGTTATCTTAGTAGTCATTCACAAGTAGTTGTGATACAGTTTTCAAGTGATACTAGGGAATTTTTTCCTGTAAATATTTAATTGGTTGTCTACATGCATTGAAGTACATAAATCTTAAGACTATAGCTCAATAAATTTTTACATAACAAAGCACTCAGAAACCTCTGTCATGTCTATTCTCAAGAACTAAACATTCAAACTTAAGCCAATATTTTAATTGTTTTTATATAGATTGTGCCTCTTCCTTTTATTTTTTTTTTTAAACTTTAAACAAACGTAATCATAGGGTGTGTACTTTTTAGTGTCAGGCTTTTGCTTGATATTATGTCTATATGTTGCTGTCTGTGAAAGTAATGCCCTTTTTAAAAAATTTTTCTTCTTTGGCTCTGTGATATTTTAGTATATAAATACACTGCAGGTTACTTAATGTATTCTTCTGTTACTTAATGTATTCTTCTATATAATGCTATTCTTCTGTTGATGGGCATTTGGATTGTTTCCAAGGAATATTCATAGTGTATTAGAATATGTATAATATTACGTATAATTATGTATAATGAACAAAGCTGCTATGAATATTCTTCTGCATATATTTTGGTGCATGTATGTACATATGTGTAACTAGGTACGGAATTGCTGCATTACAAAATTATGTGTATTAATAGGCACTGCCAAATATTTTTACAAAGTGAAAGAATTAATTCATGGTTCTATAGTCTATACTATCAAGTGTAATGTATGAGAATTCCAGTTGCACTACACCTCTGCCATCATTTCGTATTCTCAATCTTTTTTTCATTTTGACCATTCTAGTGAATATCTAGTATATTTCATTTTGGTTTTAATTTTAATTTTCTTGATGAATAAGGAAGTTAGGCAACTTTTCATATGCTTATTAACCATTCGGACAATCTCTTTCATAAAGTAACATTCAAGTCCTTTAACGATTTTTTGATTGGGTCGTCTGTCTTTTTTATCTTAATTTGTAAGAGTCCTTTATATATTTTAGATAAGAGTCCATTGTTGTACATATGCATTGCAAATTTCTTCTTCCACTCTGTGGCTTGTCTTTTCCCTCTCTTAATATTGTCCTATGATGAACAGAAGTTTTAAATTTTAATATGGTCCAAATTATAAATTTTTCTTTCATGGTTAGTGCTATTTTGTTCTGTTTAAGAAATCTTCACCTGCCTCAAGCTTATGAAGACCTTCTCACATGTTATCTTTACTGTATTACCTTTCCAATTTAGATTATGATCCATCTGGAATTGGTCTTTGAATATGCTGTGAGATATTGTTCAAAGGTCTTTTCTTTTTTTCTATTTAAATATCACAACACTATTAGAGGTGTTTTCCTCACTAAACTGCAATACTACCTTCATCATAAAACAAGTGCCTGTATATATGTGCCCCTCTATTTTGTTTCATTCGTGAATTTTCTGACCTATTTATTTCAATTTCTCTGGATTTATGATGTCTTCAGATGTGCTACCGATGAATTCTACAATTTTATTCTTTTTTTCAATGTTATCTGTGCTATTCTTGGTCTATTAAATTTTTGAATCAATCTAAAATAATCATTTTTGAAACTGTGCCAATAAGCAACAATTATGTAATCAAGACAAATTTGTTATTGCACTGGTAAAAGCTAACTGCTTTTAGTTTATTTTGACCATACTTTTAAAGTTTTAGGGAAATAACCAAAACTAACACAAATAGTACATTACTGCTGTCTTGACAAGTGTCAAAATATTCAGTTTGTGATTCCTTTTTTTCCTTACGTATATAATATGTGGGCTGTTTTTTACTTATAGTATAAAGTAGGAGTATTTTTAATTAATGTATTGCATACTCAGCATCAGACCTATTCTATCTTCCAGCCTCTTATTCCTCATATTCCTTTATTTCTACCATTCCCATATACCCTGTTGGAATATGCTTTTTATAAACTTTGTGAGAAAAAGAATTAGGCTTTTAAAGGTTAAGTACACTGTGTGGCACATCTCATCTGGATAAGATTAAGTAGACTCATCTCTCCCTCCTCTTCCTCGCTAAGTACAACTATAAACCCCAGAAATAATATAACGTGCAACCAAAAGAGGACTATGAAAGGTGGAAAGAAGAAGCAAAACTGGCTAGAAACTCCATGACTGGAGGAACAACAGAGTGGCAGGGCATCTTATAAACCCCCATCCAAAAGAAGATGACCTAGTCACCTCATTTCCTGACCATCAGTCTAACAACAGAAGGTAGCCTAGGCAGGCTCATTCCTCGTCTGGATTGTCCTGTCAACAACTCTAAGCTAGTCAGGCAGCATCAGCAAAGTGGATTCATCAGGAGCCCTGCTAAGAGTAGGAGGTCAGGAGAAGTGCTCTTCTTCTCCACTGGATCTGAGATGCCTCTTCTCCACCAAGAGACACATGTAGCTGGTTGGCACCAGCAAGCTGTATCCTTCCACAACAAGTGGGCTGCTCTGGGAAATCTCTTTGTCTCTGCAGGTGACAGATTCCCTTCCCCCACCAAGAAACACATGGCAGCCAAGACTTGGGAAACTCCTTCTTCCCCCTTAGGCTGCATGAACAGGGACTAGTGAGGGTCTCAGTAGCAGCAGATCAACCGGATTGACCAAAATATCACTACACTCTGTAAATTAAATTTCCATTTGAACCACAGCCCACAAACGTAGACTAGGATCCATGTGCTCAACCTGAACAAATGATTGCCCAGTAAAATAAAATATTTAGGGGCTGGCCCCGTGGCCGAGTGGTTAAGTTCGCGCGCTCCGCTGCAGGCGGCCCAGTATTTCGTTGGTTCGAATCCTGGGCGCGGACATGGCACTGCTCATCAAACCACGCTGAGGCAGCATCCCACATGCTACAGCTAGAAGAACCCACAATGAAGAATATACAACTATGTACTGGGGAGCTTTGGGGAGAAAAAGGAAAAAATAAAATCTTTAAAAAAATAAAATATTTAAACAGGACTCATAGCATAATATCCTAAAGCATTAGCCAAAATGTCCAAGATACAGTAAAATATCATGAATCATACCAAGAACTAGGAAAATCACAACTTGGGTAAGAAAAGACAATCAACTGATGGCAAAACAAAGGTGAACCAAATGTTGGAATTATCTGACAAGGATTTCAAAGTAGCCAGCATAAAAACATGTCAACAAGCAATATCAAACTCTCTTAAAACAAAGGAAAAAATAGAAAATCTCAGGAAAGAAATAGAGTCATAAAAAAGAACCAAATAGAAATTAAATAACTTAAAAATACAGTAACCACAATAAAAATCTTGCTTAATGTACATAATAGCATAATGTAAATATCAGAAAACAGAATTAGTGAACTTGAGGATAAATCAATAGAATTCACAATCTAATCCACAGTAAGAAAATAGACCAAAGAAAAAAACCTGAGTCTCAGAGACTGTGGCACAATAAATCAGATTCAACATTTGTATCATTGGCACCCCGGAAGGAAAAGAGAAAGAGTGGGACTGATGGAGTATTTGAAGAAATAATGCTGAAAATGACCCACACCTGGTGGGAGACATAAAGCTACAGAATCAAGAGGCTAAGAAATTTCCAAATAAGATAAATCTAAAGAGATCTATAGCAAGACACATCATAATTAAACTTCAGAAAATTAAGGACAAAGAAAAAATTTAAAAGCAGCCTGAGAGAAACACCACACTACCTGTGAGGGAATGCCAATTCAAAATCACAGCAGATTTCTCACCTGAAAACATGAATGCCAAGATGAAGTGGCTCAACATTATTCAAATGCTGAAAGAAAAGAACTGTCAACTACAAATTCTCTATCCAGACAAATCATTTAGGAAGGAGAAATAAAGCCATTCTCAGACAAATCAAACTAAAATAATTTGTAACTAGTAGATCTGCATTTAAAGAATGTCTGAAAGAAGTTTTTCAAACAGAAAGGAAATCGTAAAAGAAAGTCTCGCAGCGTTAGAAAGGACGGACAACAGAGTCAAAATATGTGTATGTGCTGTTCTTCTCCTCATGAATTTTATAAATCATATTTGATGATTAAATAAGAAACATTATAGCACTATCTGATACTCAAGACAATCATATTTTGAAGTGGGGAAGGTAAAGAGACGTAAATGAAAGTAAGATTTCAACAATTCACTCAAAGAGGTAACATGTTGATACCAGGAGACTGTGACAGTCACATACGTATACTGTAATATCTACAGCACCCACTAGAAAAACTAAACAAAGAGGTGTACTCAATAAATAAATCAAGATGGATCCTAAAAAAATGTTCAAGTATCCTACAGGGAGGCAAGAAAAATGAAACACAGAAATAAGGAAAAAAACAGAAAACATATAATAAAATGTCAGACTTAAGGTCTAAGAGATCAATAATTACCTTAAATGTAAATAATCTTAGGACATTAAATAACAGAGAGAGATCAGCAGAGTCAATAAGAAAATATGACTCAATCATACACTGTTTAAAAGAAACTCATTTTAAATTTACCGACATATGTAGGTTGAAAACAAGAAGCTGGAAAATGATATACACATGAAAATATTAATTTAACAAAAAGCAGGAGTGGCTGTATTACTATCACATAAAGTAGAGCTAAGAGCAAAGTAAATTTCTAGAGACAAAGAGGAGAATACAAAAGTAAACGGAAGATCAATCTACCAGGAAGACATATGATTTAAATGTACATGCAAGAGAGTCTCAATATACTTGAACCCAAATCTGATACATCTGAAAGGAGAAATAGATAAATTCTCAGTTATAGTTGGAGATTTAAAAATTCCCCTCTCAGCAACTGATAGGGCTGCTACACAGAAAATCAGCAAGGATATAGAAGATCTGAACAATACAATTAACTCACAGGATCTAATTGATTATCTATTTCTCTCTCTTTATGTCACTCCACCCAACAATAGTAGAATATACATTTTTTTCCAAACATTCATATCCTAGGGTATAAAACAAGCCTGAATACATTTTAAAAGAATTAAACTCATATACAGTATGTGCTCTGAATATAATGGAATCAAACAATAATTAAATAAAAGAAAGACAAGAGGAAAATCTCTAGACACTTGGCAAATAGCCAAAACTGCAGAGGGGAAAAAAACAATAATCCAGATGTCCTTCAACAAGTGAATGGCTAAACAAACTGTAGTACATCCATATTATGGAATACTACTCGGCAATAAAAGGAAACAAACTATTGATACACACAATAACTTGGGTGAACCTCCAGCGAATTTTGCTGAGCAAAAAATTCCAGTACTAAAGATTACAAACTATATAATTCCATTAATATAATACTTTTGAAATGACAAAATTGTAGAAATGGAAGACAGACTGGTGGTCTTCAGGGGTTAGGAATGGGGTGAGAATGGGAGAAAGACGTGGGTGTTATCAAAGGGCAACCTGAGGGATGAATGTGGTGATGGAACTCTTCAGTACCTTCACCATGGTGGCAAATACGTGAACTTAAAAATGTGACAAGATTGTATAGAACTAAATACACATACACACACAAATGAGTATAAGTAAAACTTATTTGAATATGAATTTGAATAAAACTTGAATATGATTTGAATATGATGAATAGGATATTTGAAAATGATCAGTGGATTGTATCAATGTCAATATCTTGCTTGTGATAAATTGTATTACAGTCATGCATCGCTTAACAATGGAAACACGTTTAGACAAATTTTGTCATCGTGCGAACAATGCAGAGTGTGCTTACAGAAACCTAGTTGATATAGCCTACTACACACCTAGGCTGTATGGTACTAATCTTATGGGACCTTATATAGGTCATATATGTGGTCCATCTTTAACCGAAATGTCATTATGAGGCGCATGACTGTATATTTAAGTTGTTACCATTGAGGAAAACTCGGTAAATGGTACATGGGATCTCTCCACATTATTTCTCACAACTGTGTATGAATCGACAATTATCTCATAATAACAAGTTTAAATAATACACATTATACTTCAATGTCTTACTAATCCTTTTATGTAAACATCAAGAATATTATCCACTTTTGAACATAGTTCAATTTACATATAAAATATTTTAAAGTGTACTTTTTAATTGGATTAAATACAAAAAATTTTAACAGCATTGAGTAATGTGAAAGTTGAAGAACATTAACTAATGGTCCTCTCATTTTTCCATGTAGTATGATTTCCTCCTGAAACTCTTTTCTCCATATAAAGTCGATCCTTATAACATTGCAGAAGTAAATCTTCAGCTTCTTAGAAAAACCTGTTACTCACTTTACTTTAATGTAATTTTCAAATGTAATCACTGTAAGAAATTTTGTCTTCTTGCTTATTCAATTCCCGTGGACAGGATGACAAATTTTTCAAGCTGTTGTAATGAGAGTAATAATATTGCCTATGTTTATGTTTTTGGATTTTAAGACATTGAGATGGCTGCTCCATTTCAAAATTAAACTATCACCTGTTTATATGACTTACTCATAGGCGACTCACCACAAATTTTAACTGTGTTTAACTTCGGTATACATAAAATTAACAAGCATACATACTTTTATTTAGTTAAGTATATTTAAAGTTAGCTCTCTCTCCTTTCTCAAATTTATAAAAACAGGCAGAACGGGTTTGTCAGTTTTGGGGAACTAGCAAAGGAGTGTGGTATTGCAGCAATATTGAAATTTTGTTTTAAAATTCTTTGCTAGTAGAATGAAGGTGTAAGAATTGGCAGCTTCAACTCCTGCAGTATGTTATCACCATACTGTCAGAAAGAGTGCACTTATGCCAACTCTGACGAAACTGGGTGTGTTATAAATCAAGCATGAGCCATGGGTTTCTTATGCCAACAACGCATTTCAACTTTTACCTTATTACCACATTTCTTGGACACTACAGAATAATATCTCTTAAGTTTTTTACTGCTTGTGTGTGAAATCTCAGATAATCTAGCCAAATGTAGTGAAAGTTCAGGGCTGTTCCACGACATTGGTTTACTGAATACTGATCTTTGAAAGTTTGAACACATGAATCCGTATCTATCAGTGGGGTCAATTAAACCTCATTCATCCCCTTGACAAAGCACTTTTTATTGTGTAGATCGTTTTTAAGAGGTTTGCTAAAACATGCCATGTCACATAAAAATTGCTTTCTCTCAAATATCCTCTGTAAATCCTGAGTACATATGAGCTATTCTGCGTGGAATGTGTAAGCCTTATGCAGTAGAAAAGAAATACTGCACACAAATTTTGGAAGTTACGTTTCCTTTAAAGAAATTCACCTAAACAGAAAGTAAATTTAGTGGTATTAGAAAAAAAATTCTAAGGGATATTGACAACATGAGTGTATCACAAGAGCCTTTTGTAAATTGAAAACCACACTGAAACTTTGGGGAAGGAGAAAAGTCAATCACCTTATAGTAAGTAGACAATGTATGATAAGAAGAACACATATCATAAATGTACTTTATTTACCTTTCATTAGAATGTCTTTCTATGAGATGGTTAAATACTCCCAGAGAGGGATAGGATTTTTCTCATGTTAACTAATCCAGACAAAAGTGAATAGAGATTTGCTTTCTTCAGCATTTATTGATATTAATTGCTTTATTGAACTAGCTGTGGGAACAGGGATTTCCCAATGCCAGCATAAAGGATCATTATTTATAAGCTAACGGATCCCACAAATTCTACACTTAGCTCACCATTTCCGTTGGAAACCCTGAAAGAATCTTTTAAAAAATGTTGTTATATTTCAGCCTTCATACTGTATGCTAAATTACATAAGCTAAATGATAAAACATTTTCCAGGAAAGGGGAATTTTAAAGTCTCGCATACTAGGCATCAAATCAAGCTCTAAAGGGTAGCTTATTATTACGTTTTTCTTCCATTTATTTTTAATTCTTCCCCTTTGGCTCTGTCTTACAGGTGTCCCTAGTTACAACCATCAGTAAAAACAAAACACATGTGTAGGCTATAAATCTGTATTTGTGTTAATTCATAGGAGAAAAATATCTTTGGTTCTTCCTTCCAATTTCCTTCCTTTTACCACTTAGAAGCTCTCTACAGGGCTCTGAGCTTACGATTACAGAAACCAAATTCTGTCTCACATGATAGCTTAACAGGAAAGTTTCTGCATGTCATTTCTCATTGCAAGTAAAGAAGTCAAGATGGAAATCCCCAGGTTAGTTTAGAACATAAAAGACTTTGGAAATGCGATCAATGTTTGGTAAAAGGAGGGAGCTGCCAATTTAGCCTTTTTGTAGGAAATATACAAGCTTCAGTCAATCAGACCAACAGCAGGTATTAGCACTAACTTTTTACATTGGAAGTCCTAGCCTTGAATGTCAAATAGTTAATAAGTTTCCCAGGCCCCAAAAGGGAGGCTGTTATAATTTTGTTCAGATATTCATATGATAAAGGTGCCAGAGGCAATGCTAAAGCCAAGGTAGAACTGGTTATTTGCTTGTAAAGTCTAATTTGAGCGTTTAATAGATCAGCTGTTTTAAATCACATCACGTTAAAACGTGATATGCAAATTGTCAGCTAAGAGGGTTTTCTTCCTCCTTCACTTTTATTTTGATAAAATAATAATTGGGTCTCTAACATAGTTCTTTAGTCTTGAAATAACAATGTCAACAGCTGGAAACAAGCATCAGGGCTGTTGTATATTTTGATAAATCACTGTTTTGTGTTTGTATTTTATTTTTCAAATCATTTCTTTCTCCAATGTCAGATGAACACATTCTTTTTGAGGGAAAAGTATTTTTACAAATACTGGAATGTATCTGAATAGTCATCTAAAAATTGGAATTTATACAGTGCTTGCAGGGTATCTTAGATTTGATTATGAAGTTCTTCCATGAGTAGGTCTTGCCAAGACTATCACAGAATCAATGGACTGGACTTATTAGGTCATCATCCCTTACTAACAGTATAGAGTTCTCAAAAGCTTTATTAGGTGCAATTGTAAGTGGCTCAGACAAGACGTTTCAATCATTTTTGTAGAGATGATTCCACAGCTTCAGAAATTTCATTGGCAAGAAATGATTCCTGATGCCCCGTCGGATGTGTCATTTTTCTCTTAGAACACTTGCAATCAATCCTGCCCCCTACCTCCTACCAACCACACAGTCTTTGCCTGCATTCTTCTTCTTTTTTTTAGTTTCCACATTCTTTTCATCCAGTAAGTTTTGCTCACACGATCAAATACCCACATAAGAAAAAAATCAAAATTGGACAGGTCTGCATGAAGAGGGATTGGAATGAATTGAAGTAAACCATGGAAAAAGAATATTTAGTTTGGCTTAAATCACTGCTATAATCACTTAAACATGAACAATAACCCATTTGGAAAATATCAGAAACTGTTTTATATCACAGACGTATCATTAGGCCCCCATAACATTCCAGGAACCTACACTTTTCAACCCCAGCCTATCCCCAAAGAGACCCTCTATTTCTATAATAGCATTCTCAATAGAGATTTCAAACATTATTTTATTTTCTGACTCACAAAGATAAGATGGTATGGTAATGGTATTGTTCTGAGCTCCTTCTCTTTCTGGGATGGAGGCTTTAAGAAACCGTGGCAAGCCAATAGGGAGGCTCTCCACAGTGTGTAGGAAAAGACCCTTGTGAGCCAGGAGACCCACAGTGGGCCTTTTTTCAGCCAATAAACAATACAGCTATGAGTTTCAGTGGGTTGAGTATCAGGTTGGAAATTTGCAATAACATGAGTTCTGATTCCAGATCCATAATTTACTGGCTTGTTGAGTGACAATGGGCACATAACTACACTGACGTATTTTTTCTGAAGTTTAGGCTTG
The DNA here is from genome assembly GCF_021613505.1 of Equus quagga. Lineage (NCBI taxonomy): Eukaryota > Metazoa > Chordata > Mammalia > Perissodactyla > Equidae > Equus > Equus quagga. The sequence goes on from NC_060270.1 coordinate 89,224,391, forward strand.
AAATCAGTATTAGTTACACATTTGATCATAGGAAAATATATCATCCTAAAAAATAAAGGAAACTCTAAAAAGAAGTAATTTGAAACTAAAAGGCTAAGTAGATGCTCTGTAAACATAGAAAAAATGTACCCTATAATTAAATGAAATAAGCCACTCATGACATCTTTTTAAAAAACAGCTGGTGGACTCTTGATCCATAAAATATTAAAATGAATTCTTCAACTTCAATATTTACAAGTGTGGATTGCCATAAAATCAACAAATTAGATCAAGATATCAGATTTGTAGTTCAGAAAAACATCAAAACAGAATTTGGAATATGATTAAACTGACATCATGATTCAATAGTTTCTTGCATGAATTCTTAGTAAATGATGCTGAAACATTAAATATCTCTAGATAATAAATATTTGTCATTATCAAATGCTAAAATTATTTTCCTAATATTGGTTAAAATGTTATATTAAAATATAAAATGGAAGCATTTTAGATAATTATGAAATCTGTAATTGTAGAGAATCTTTCTAAATTTCTAAAGAATGAAAGAATTCACAAATGAGAAACAATAGATTTCATAACATTAAATGGAATTTCTAAATGTCAAAGCAATATATTAGTTTCAAAATAAACAAAAACTAAAAAAAATTTTACAATTTATATAATAGATGTGTGGTGTTATTCTTAATTTATAAAGAGCTTGTTGACTCAATAAAAAAGACCAGTATACAATAAAATTTTGAACGAAATAAATGGACAAGCAATTCACAAAATAGAGTTAACCAATGTATTATTTTGAAAATATTCTCATCATCAATCCAATAAATTTAAATCAAATAAATTTTTTAACCAAAAAATATATTTTTCCAGTATAGACCTCTTCCAAACTACTGGTAGGCATATTAGCTTTCATAAACCTTATGGAAAAGTAGAAATAGTTGGAAAGGCTTATTAAAAATTAAAAATTGCTATGCATAAATTTTTGTATCTTCTTTTGCATTAATTCCACTTCCAGGAATTTATCTTAAAAAGTTGTTAGAAATTCAGACAAAGAGTCAAGAACAAAAATGCTTATTGCAGCATTATTTAGAACAGTAAACCATTGGAAAAACTGAATGTTCATCTGCAAAGGGGGAGATTCGTTGAATTCAGGACCATGCACCCAGCTCCATAGTAGAATAGTATGAACTCAACTGAAAATATGCTAAAATGGAAAAAAAATTATGTAAAAAGATTAAATTAGAAAATAGCCTAATAAAATTTTATATACACCGTAATGTGCTTTGGGGTCAAACAGGTACACAGGTACAAAAAAAAAGACACTTGAAAGAAATAAATCAAAGCATCAATAGGGATAATTTCAAGAGTAGGCTTATGGGCTGTTCTTCTCTTTTTCTTTTTATATTTTTCAAGTGCCTATAATTAGAATCCAGCACTTTCATAATCAGAGGAGAAAAACATGTTTTTAAACCTGTTTTTTAATGAGTCCTTAAACTTATGGTCATATGATATCAAAGTGAATTGAAAATGCAAAAACACACAGTACACTGTTAAATGGTTGCAAGCAATAAAGTGTCTTTTCTTCATACAAGTGTTGTTGTGTTTTGCTTTATCATCATGGTTTCCAGTTTAGACAAATATAGCTTTGTTTAGAAGGAAAGAAGGAAAAATTTTAAATGGCCATGGTATGTAATCATTAATTCTCATGTGCTTGGATTCATAGATAATTCTGGAAAAAAACTCCAAATCTCAGAATGATACAATTGATGGATACCTCCCTAAAGATAGGGATAACTAGTTAGTGATGATTCTTTGAGTCTGTGATGGCCTTGAATGCAACATTCTGTCTTTAAGATCACCACCTTCTTCTCTGAGGAGGTTAAAAAAAAAAATGGGGAAGAAAACATTGTCCATTCGAAAGGGGCAAGGCATGAGAACTGAGTCCACACAGGCAGATATGGAGGCAGAGCAATTTTTTTCTTCAACCTCAGTTTATTATTTCTCCACCCAAAGAACAGAATATAACTTAAACCATGTGTGAAAAGGCAACTGGGCCCCCAAAACAGCAGCAACTGCTTCCCTTCAGATGACTTCACTGGTCTTTGCAAATGTATTCAGTTTGGTTCCTGACCAAGAAAAAAGACTCTTTTTCTCCGACTCCCACACAACGTGTTGCACAAACACCCAGTTATATGACTTTATTGTTTCCTGCACAGTAACTTTTCATGCCTGCCTACCTTATTCACGATCTCGTGATTCCACCCCCAGCCTCCTCCACTTCCCTTGTAGATGCCAATTCCCGCTCCATGGGTTCAGGGACAGACCTCACTCACTCTCCTACAGAGGACAGGCAGGACCATCCTTGCGTGCTGGTTGTACCTCCCCAATGTAAGATTAAAGAACAGAGGACTCATGCCATTTTTTTCAGTCATAAGTTCAAACTGAAGTCCCATAACCATTTAATGAAATTTTTCAAAGAAAATTTCTAAATAGGGTTTTGGATGCTCACAGTCCTTGGCGCAGGCTATCCTATGAGAAAAATCAAGTTTGACTTAGTGCCCATTCACCTTCATTCCTATCAACTCTGCACCCTCTCTGTGGCATTACCTGGTGCTCTATCCTCATAGGGTCTCCTTACCCTGTAGTTAGATCCTGAGAATGTGTGTTAGCTGACAAAGTTCAATAACCTCTCTGGCTATTTACATTTAAAGAAACTCTTCTTGAACACCAACATGGATTTAGGATGGAAAATAATGAAGTTAAAATGTTGGAATTATAAGCAGTGCTTCTAGACAAGCTCACTGCTAGCAATTTTGCTCAACTAACCATCAAGTGTTTATTTAGGACCTAATATATTCTTCCTCCTACCCTAGTTTCCAAGAACGCATTATCACATCTGACATTCCAGGCTTTTGAAAATAGGGGTTTTCTGGCCACCTCAACATAGAGAACTTAGAGTAGGGCTGTAGTATATCTTGATGAATGCATGATGGATGTCTGAACAAATATATATATACTTGTGTATTTGTATTTATGTAAGTATATATGTATGTAATGTATATGTACTAGTATGGGTGTATGTGTGTGTATAGAAAATGAGCAGACACCTCATGTAGACAATTGATTTTTTTATCTCACAATTGTTTTGTTGAAGGGCTTCTTACCTGGTATATGTAAACAATCAAAATAAAAGGTAGTGGTCTGAATAATATTTCATCAATGATATCATATGTGGTTTTGTGAAAGTAACCTGATCTCAACTTTTCTTTCCTTCCTGTCTCTAGCATTCCTTTAAAAAGTAGGAAAATGTGGAAAGCTGTGAAAACTCACTGGTACTGAATGTGATTCATGAACTACATTTGAGTTGAACTCAAGGTGACAATATTAAGGGAAATTGGCTTCCTTATTTCAGAAGGACATTGTAACATGCCTTGTCTGGCCTTGGACCATTGAAGGCCATTCAGAGGAAACTGATCTGAGGCAGGGGATAGTCCCCAGATACACATCCTGATCCTCTTTGAATGAATTGAAGGGAAAAGATGCTCAGGAAGTGATTCCTTCTGCATCTAATCTCCCACTTTGATATAGAGAAAAAGAGCAGAGCTGAGAGCTGTAAATCATAGGATTTCTATCCACAGTAATGAACTGGAATCAGAATTGGATGTCACTGCCTATATTCTAACCAAAATTAAGGCAACAGGTAGCTATTTACATTTCTTCTTTACATGGACCATCTCACACTGTGTCCTAGAATATCGTGTATAATACTATGTCTGTTCCAATTTATTGTTTAAATCTCTTTTGATACCTTTGGCAAAATAACTTTGGATTAAGCTTTATTGTTACTAAGCAAGAATTAATGAACCATATAAATTTTACAATTTTAAAAATTGTGTTAATACTTACCTGGTATAAATGTGTGTGGGGGGCATTCTTATATCATATAGGTCATTGAAACTAGAATATAATCATTATTAAATGTCCTTTGCTCAAAATGTTTAAAAGTGGGAATGGATACAGTAACATAACAGATTTTCACTTTTTTAAAAAAGATGGGCAATTATAATAGTAATAATTGACTAAATTGTTTAAAAATTCTTCTAAAAGATTTCCAGCACTTCTGGATTCATTGTAACAGGAAACCTTATAGAACCATTAAACACTCACTGGAGCTCACAAGCTTGATTTGCGTCCATTCTGGTACCGATAACTACATTTCCAAAATTTTGGTGCTTCATCTTATCTGGGATTTTCTTGCTTTCAGCTTCAAAAGAGCTGCAACAACAGTTTCAATGTGCAAAGCTTTTCAGGACACGTTAGTCACCAAGTCCTGATGGAAGCATAATATGTAAGGACATTGTCACAGGCTGACTATTCAGGGGAACTGAGGAGATAAACGATCTTTAGGATTCAGTCATCTCTAAAATTGCAGCACTTTCCTGACTTTTTTTCCTTCTGTTTGGCCATCTGTCCAGTATTTTTTTAATCCTTTATTACAGTATAGAAAAATCAGGACTTTGAGTGACTGCAGCTGACGCTTTAGATGAGCTATTCTGTTGAGATGATGTGTGATCTATCAAAAGGCCACTCAATGGATGCTCCCTCTACTTTAAGAAAAGAATAAGTAGATTTTGTTAACTAGAAATCTTCTAAATCAGTGCTTCCCAAACTTTGACATGGAGACAAATCCCCACGGGATCCTGAGAAACTGCAGGTTCTGATTCACTCGGGGTGGGGCATGCTGAGAGTCTGGATTTCTAACAAGCTCCTGAAGTCAGTCGAAGCTGCCAGTGGGAGGACAAGCCTTTGAGATTGGAGAGTAACATGGTTCTAAACCATTCTCCTCTTATCTTTATATCCAAATTTAAAGAGATCTTGGCTTTCTAAATGTGAATCATGTCTCCGTACATTCTTCTAGTTCCTGATTTCTAAAAATAAAGTTGGATGGAGAGCTGGAAGGGGTGTTTTAGATTCCCGAAAGTTGGATTAAATTAAGGTCAGGAAAACTCTTTTAAAAATGCGGTTCAGAAGGCCTTAAATTCCAGATCATTTTCCAAACCATCCCATCTCAAACTGAAGTTAGCTCCTTTATGGGACAAACTCCAGTGTTCACCTCTCTTCCCCTCTTACTAAATACACCTTTTTTTTCTATAATCTGCCAAAATACTGCATCCTCTCATTTCTTGGTCTCTTCCCCTGCTTATGTATATCCCACAGAGGTGCCCTTTCACATATGTCGACACAATGGGTGAATTGTACATTAAATAGGAAAGAATCTTTATCTTTCACAGTAACAGGAAATCCCAGAGCCAGGGCAATATGTATGTGATATCTGAATACACAATCAGACCCTTTGAACAGCATTACATTGTGGGAGCAACAAGCACAGCAAACAGTCCACAAAAGCTGTCTTTTTCAGAGTGTTCACAATGCAAATGAACCATGATGAAGGAGAAAATCTGGTTAAAATCACCACTAGCTGGATACGCATATCCCACCTTTTATCTTCAATTCCAGTTTTCCAATTTAATGGCTGGCATCTGTCAGGAAAGAAAAATGTAATGGTCAATGCTGTGGAATTAAATCCATAGCCCCCCAAATTTATTAGAGGCTCTCCCCTCCACCCCCAAAATCTGACACACTGATTAAAATGTCTCATTTTGCTTTTAAACAGAGTCTGGGATTACAACTTGGGAAAGACTGTCTCTGAAGTCTCTAAATTGCTCTAAGAATTTCTGAAGATCTGAAAATGATCTCTAGTTTTTGGGTTATTTACTAATGAAAATAGCATTGTAGTGCTTGTAGAAAATACTACCACCACCTACTGGTATATATTGTACATAAAATTGAAAAAAGCTTCTAAATCATTTGAACAGTGCCAAATAAGGGTATGGAGGAAGAAAATAGTTGTTACATTACTACAACTGTAATTTCAAATTGTCAAATAATTTTATTTTCTTTTTGATAATATGATAATATTCACTTTTATCACCTGAATGCGTAAACCAGAAGGAAGAAAATGGCAAAAACAAAGCATATGATATTTAAACAGAAAGAAAAAGCATTTTTGAAACAACAAATGCCTTTGCCTTTCACCTGTTGCTAAGTTTATTTCTGTTTTTATTGGAAATTTTATTAAACTCCGATGGAAAAGAGAGGTTTGTTTCAATATGGCAACTCAAAAAGACATTCATACGTATAATTATGCAAAATTCTTTACAGTCAACAAAAAATATTTGAAGCAGAATACAAAGATATATACAAATCTCTTTATAATTTCAGCAGCTTTGATAAAGAAAAATAGCCAAAAGATAATATGTACCCTAAGCTTTTACAAATTTTATTCCACAGTTAGCTCTCATTAGCTTTTAGATTAACATTAAACCATTTGCTCTTCTTTCCAATTTCCCTTGGGAAAGAATTAAAGCCTCACGTTGTTTCTTCAGTGGTTATTTTGAATTGTATCCTCAGACAATCTAGTCTTCAGGACTAGAAATTTCCTACCTCTAAAGAAACTACTTCTTGCATAGAATCTATTTTCTTGTTCAATGGTTTAATATTTTGCATCAATGAACTAGATTCATGAAAAGGATATGGGATTAAAGGCATGGGTTTCCTTCCCAAAACTTTTCTGTGACACCCCTATTTATTAGAATTACAGAATGGACAACTTAACACTTTAATGACATTTATAATGATATCTGTATGTATATACAGACATAGAGAGAAGAATAAATTTAGATAAATAAATCTAATGACAATATATTTATATATTGTCATTATATTCAAGAAACTTTTTGGAAGGTAAACATAAATTTTAAAGAAAAAGAGAAAAAAATTTAATTGTAGTTATATATTGAAAGTATATATTATTTTTGCTATTTTTTTCATGGATGTGAAAATGTTTATAGACAATATGGTGACATTTCTTATCATCTTATTTAAATTATAATCAGCTCCCTACCAGCTCAGTGATTGTTCGGTGCCCTTTTGAAAAAAGTGTTATTGTTCCCCCAAATTTTGTTTTACATTACATTGATAATTAGGATTTACTGTGAAATATTGAATTACTGGATATGTTGAAATTGTTCCTTTGACAACCCAATTTTTGCTTATATTCCTGTTGTCTCACTTTTTGGTATCTACACTACTTCTCCATTTACTTAATCGAGAAATAGTCATTGAATCCCTACAATGTGTTCAGCATTTGGTTGGAACAGCTGATTCAGTAATGGATGCACGAGGCAGACAAGACTTCTGACCAGTGGGTCCTTAAAATAGACTGTTGGAGAAACGCAGTAAACAAGTAAATCAACAAATAAAAGAAAATGACACGAGACTATAAGTGAAGTGGAATGTAAGGGAGCAAGGAGATAAGAATCCTAGCTTGCGGCCAAGAAAGGCTTCTTCAGCAACATTATCATTGACCTGAAAGACAGACAGAGGCCCAATCATGCAGAGTTTCATTTTATATGACTGATGAATATTACCTATTTCACTGGGGCAAATAAAGTAGCTATTAAAAGCTATTAAAAATATGCCTATCTTTCTTCTATTTTATGAAAAACCCTCATGATAAATCTAACATTTCCAAACTGTATTACAACAAGATTTGAATTAGTATTTTCGATAAGGGTTGAGCTAATATATTCATCACAATTCGAAAGACAGTGTTATGGCTGAATCGTGTCCCTGCTCAATTCACATGTTGCAGCTCTAACACCGTGTTCCTCAGAATGTGACTGTATTTGCAACAAGTAGATAAGTTCTGGAGATCTATGAACAACATGGTGATTATAGTCAACGATATTCTATTATAAACCTCAAAGTTGCCAACAGACTAGATCTTGATTGTTCTCACCACAAAGAAAAACAAAGAAAATTATGTGAAGTAGTAGAGGTGTAAGTGAACACTAGAATTGCAATCATGTTGCAATATGTAAGTGCATCAAATCAAGACATTGTACACCTTAAACTGACACAACGTTACATGTTCATTATATCTCAATAAAAAATGTCCTTTTAATTTTTAAAAAAGAATGAGACCACATTTGGAGATAGGACCTTTAAAGATATAATTTAGGTAAAAAGATAGTCCCTAATACAATCTGAAGAGAATATTAGGACACAGAAACACACACTGAACAATGACCACATGAAGATGCTAGAGAAAGACAAAGACCACCATCTACAAGAGAAGGAGAGAGGTCTTAGAAGATATCAACCTTGTCGACATCTTGATCTCAGATTTCTAGCCTCCAGAATTGTGAGCAAATAAATTTCTGTTGTTTACGTCCCACAGTCTGTGGTACTTTGTTATGGCAGCCTTAGCAAACTAATTCAGATAGGATTTGCAAAGCATTGATAGTAGAATGAAAGGGTTAATATAAATGGGGGGATATAGTCTATGTAGAAAAGATGATGTGAAGAAAGTCAAGGAAGGAAAAAAACTGATATATCAAAAAATTTATGAGCAGTTAGGTTAGGCGGAAGTGCAAAGTGAATGGAAAAGAATAGGGAAGATAAATTTTGAAAACCAAATTGGCATTATATGAAAGAAGATCTTGATTGTCAAGTGAAGAAAATGGTTTAAATATTTTTCTGAAAGTGAAGAAATCTATTATTTTTCCCCCATAATGAATCTTGCACAGTCTCTGATACATAAAACAGATAAAAGCAGAGCTACTAGGGCGGGGTGGTGCCCAGAACTTTGCCCCTCCTAATTTCTCTCAGCATCACCACAGTATGTCCAAGGAACCTCAGAAATCAATGCAACATTTTGAAAAGCATTGGAATACAGAGTTGAACTTTATCAATGCACATTTTGAGCCACCATAGTAGTTTGCGGTAGGTTGTACTATTGTGCCCAATTTCTTGTTCCCACTCTATTCTGTAAAGAGATTATATACTTTCATCCACAATCAGATGACTTGCTGAGCCCTGACAATGGGAGGGGTGCACATCCCTACCATGGCAATGCTGGATTTGGCCGTGTAATGTGGTTTGGCCAATGTAACGTGAGTAGAAGTCACATGTACCACATTTAAGCAGAAGCTATAAGAGACATCACACATTTCTGCCAGCTCTCTTGTCTCTTTTCCCTGCCATAAGAATATTATGTCACAAATGATGGCTGTCCCTTCAGCATGTGTCTGATATAAGAAGACACATGGAGCACCAGACAACCATCACATATGAAGTGAGCAAGAAATACATGTCTGTTAAAAGCCACTGGAATTTTGGGACAGTTTATGATTGCATCAAAGCTGACTAATAAAGTGTCTAATAGAGAAATGAAACAAACCAAACAAATCAAAACAAGGGAACATCTTTGCTTAAAACTGTGTGTGTAGCAGGTTCTAGATTGGACTACAGTGAGAAAAATATGAAGTTGATAAACATTGTGCCTATATACACTGACATACATTATAATCGTATGATCGTTCCTCACTGTCTGCATTCTTTTCAAGTAACCTCATCTCCATCCACCAAATCTGCCGAGTTGTGTCTACTCAACCACAGCACCACTGCTTGGATAAAGATGGATAGACTCTGGATCTGTCACTTTTAGGGGGTAGCTACAGGCTGACTAGGAACTTGTGGTGTTGGACCTATCTTAATTAAATTTCTTATCTTGGGAACTTTTTAACTAAATGACTGAGAGATGCTTTTTATAATGATCATCTCAAAAGTCATACAGAATCAAAGCTGAGGCAAAGCACCGTGAAGACTTACACATAGTGAAATTGTAACAGAGAGTTCATGAGCACCAGCTAAGAGATACAAGAAAGGGGAAATCTAAAGGAAGCAATAACTCTTTCCTGTCACCATATCAGGCCCTGACCATAGTGAGGCCTGGTTTCAATTTTCCTCAGTGCCCAGAATACCTCTCATAGCTTTAAGTGGCTGCCCACCCCCTTTTTATCTGAGCTAATTTGAGAGGAATTCCTGTCCTTCTGTACAAAACAAAGTTAATTTTTTTTAGAATACCCAAGCACATGTAGTGATAGCTCAGAGTAGAATGTTGACACTAAAAATGAAAAAGAGAAGAGGGGTGGTTTTGGAGACTTAGAATCAATGTGTAGAACTGGTTGGGTGTATGGGGTGATGAAAGGTAAAAGTTAAAGTTTTCTTGTGGTTCCAGATTTAGGAGGCAATAATACAGGAGAGCAGCTGGAAAAGATATGCAGAAGATAATAAGGTCGGTTTCTGGACCCCTTGAATGTGAGACTGGGATATTTTGTTGGAGATGTCTATCAAGCAGTTACAAAGGAAGGACGTCTATGCCAAAAAAGTGAATAACCATTTAAGTACTTAATTTGTCACAGTATGTTTGGTATTCATGAGATATAAAATAAAATCCCAAAATTTACTTGTCTGAGTGTTTCATTTTTTTAATGTTTGATTGCTTGTGCAAAAACTGTCTTATTCTTCTTCCTGAATTAGGTGGTTATTTTTGTGTTCTCATGAAATTATGAGAAGGGCTAGTTAATGATTAAAAAGTACATTGAGCTATTTTAGAAAAAGCCCTGGACTGTCTAAACTTTTTCTAAAGGTTTTGTATGATTCCTTGTTTAACCCATAGTGGTATGGCAAAAGGAAAAATATATGAATTAATTTTCATAATTTCAAGATAGTTCTCATGGCAACTACCAAATGTTCAATATAGTTGGATGACTACCCTAGGACCAGGTGAAGGAATTATGGCAAAGTTCAAGAGAGAGAGTTGATGCTAGTATTAAGGTTAAGGTGGAGAATTGCTTTAAAGCCTTACACATTTCCTAGAAGTGGATCATTGATATGGTTCTGAGCATTTTGCTAGCCAATGTAAAAAGGGAAATAGAATTAGTGTTGGTTAGGTAAAAACACAACTATACCTTACAGGCAAAGAGAAATTTCTCCCACAGCTGTTAAATAGAGATGTCTGTGTGATATATAGTAAATAGCAAATGCAGTTCTAAGTTTTGTAATAACTTTTTAGAGATTCCTTCAAAATAAATGGACAGAATATCAACAAATGTTAAGTCTACCAGTAAATCGATTTAATGTTGCCAGGTACACAACTTTCCAAAAGGCAAGCTTAATGCCAAAATAAACTTTAGAACATTGAAAGTATATTTATATATTCTCCATAAATACTTCTACATACTGTCTCTCAAATTGTTTTTGATAATCAGCGAATTTAAGATTGTTCCCCTGACAACCTCAAGGATGCTGTCCAGCTACATGTTGATAAGTACAGAAGTATATGTTTTCAAAATGAACCAGATAAGGCTGGAGAATCACGTGCTCCTAAGCCGCTTCACTCTGTTGGGTATAGGATGGGCATTTTACTGAGGTTCATTTCTTACTAAAAAGTAATTTTGAAATGATGGGTGATAGGTGTCTTAAATTTCTATTACAAGAAGCAACCATGATAATTTTAGCCTGGAAAATGGCTAAAGCATTGATGGCCAACAAGATCATAGCGTCTGAATAAAGCCCTTAGAGAATGTCTCACTTGGCACAACGCAACTTTCCGTTATATTCTCAATCAGTTGTAAAATGGAAACCTAGAATACTGAATGAGCAAAATGCTTTTTGGGTTTATTAACTGCATGTTGAAGAATGTCAACTGAAAATAATGGCTTAGGCTTTGGAATAGTTCATCTGTAGCCCTTTTTGCTGGCCATAATTAGATAGCAGGGTCAGTTGATGTGGCAATTTAAGAAATATATTCATTTGTTAAAATCTTTCCGAGCTAAAATCGTTCCAGATCGTCCCCCTTAAGCCTTCTACACAGAGGCCTATCGCAGCTTTGTCTTCATAATAATCATTAAGTTCAGTTCAAATACTAGTCATGGGAATTGTTATTTGACATTTATTTATTTTTCAATTTATCTCAAACTGATTTTACTAGGGAAAAATGCACTAAGGAAGTCAATATGCTGTCTCAGCACTTATTTGTTTAGAGAAAATTTAAGTGTAGGTGACCCTGTTCTGGTCGGAAACTTTACAATTAGAGCTTTTTCTGCCTCAGTGAAGAGTACACGTACTTCTCATTTTTCTGTTTTAGTGATCACCAGGCTTTTAAGGGAACAAATTCAGGCAACAAGTATTTATTAAAGGGCCAAATAGAGGGCATAGTTGGATTTTTAAAATATCCAATAATTTTAAGGTAGAAACTGATTCCTGTGAGATAGCTTGTCATTTGATATGCTAGCATGGTGCATTTGTTCCAAACAAAATGACCACAGTTGGGAAAATGGTAGGTGGGGCTTAAACACATGTAGGTTAATAGCAACCCTTATATTAACCATAAATGTAAAATGCAATATTTGGGGGGTATATATTCAAAATAATAAGAACATTCTGGGATATGCTTTTATCTTTCTCTTTTAAATATATAAAATGGAATCCTACACAGCTGTATGCATGCATATCTATTCTCTTAGAAAAAAACAAGATTTTTCTTATAATTTTGATGTCCTCCAAAATTGTGGTGTTTTCTCTTTGTGACTATTTTCCACACAATCTCATTTTCTTGTATTTTAATCCTTATGCACCCAGAGTTAGAGTACTAGAATGTTCCTAAAGAAGGATTCAATTATCAGAGATTATTTTCTTTTTGAGGCAAAAATTTACCAATAACTACCATTTTCTTTTGTTCAATTTATAGTTATAAATAAAGGTTATATTCACAAATAAATATATATTCACAAATAAATATATATTTATTCACAAATAAATATATATTCGTTTATTATTTTGCTACTTAGCTTTATTTAAAGTATATTAATTCTTCCACAATGATTTCTAATGGTTGGATTTTGGTCCACCTCAAAAAACAAAATGAAATCATAAAATTGAAAAATACTCATGACTTAAGAAGTCATTAGAGTATGACTAGATAAATAACAGAAAGAAATATTCAAAAGGAATTCAAGAGTTAAGAGAAAGCTATTAAAATAATTTAAATTTAATTAATTCATTTGAAACATAGAAAGAGACTACCCTAAAAATATCAAATTTGATATTTTTATAACTTTTATCTTTTCAGCATTCTTTGCTCATTTTTAAGAAGGCATTGATACTTTACTGTTGTGAACAAGGAAGATTAGAGCATAGGTCTCAAATTGAGGTTGATTGGCCAATACTGGTTTAGAGAAGTGTTTTGTTTGACTTGTACAGGCTTATATTTATTTTAAATTTGAACATCAATGCCAAGATTTTAAAATTAAGGCATTTTATACTATTTACAAAAATCCATAATTCTGACATTTTTGAAAAAATATAGGATGAGCTTGCAACACAGGGCACGACAACCATCTGCTAGAGCCGTACCCTCACTGCTCATTTTAGCTGGGTTCTGCTCCCTAGGTTGCCAGAGCCGCATTTCCCATACATGCCTGTCTCCGGCAAGATTGTAGTTTCTGCCTGCTAAGATAGCCTATGATCCAAATGATCCTTATTTCTTCCAGCAAAAGATAGAATCAGAGCATTTTCTTATTTCCTTCCTGGCAACCTTCCCACCCACTCCCAATGATAATCATAGAAGGTGGAAGGTAAAACAAGCAGAAATGTAGAATAATCCATCATGAGATAAACTGGCCACAGTCTCTCCCATCCAGTCAAAGAATACATCTTCTTTATGCTTGATAATTCAGCTTGAAATGAAAATCAGTGAAAAGACCAACTATCTTCATGTCTTTCTTAAGCTAGGTTTACATGAGATCTTTAAAAGATACCCTTTCCTAAGTGGTGGCAGCATCTCGGTTTGTGCAAGCCTGCAGGCTAAGCTACAGATAGTGCCATTTAGCAATGGCCAAATTGCCAGTTACAACCCTCTGAGAAATGCAGGCTTTATCATAGACACTCTGACAGGCTCTGGAATATCATGTCTCTTTTGGGCATTCTTTTAACAAATGCATTTGAAAGAAGAATTTTCTCGGTTAACTACAGTTCCCAGAATACCTTGTAGAACATTCTGTCTCTATTGATCATAAACTGACATAGGCACTAGGGCTCCTCCGGCAGAACTCAGGGGAAAGTGAGCAAGTGCATTATACCATGTGTCAAAGTTAAAATTATGAAGAACACTGGTGTGCAGTTTCATCAGTATTTGCATTCTCTTAGTGCAAGGTAGATCTGAAATCTATTTTTATCTAAAGGATCTTATTAAACTCAGATTGCCTGTTCCTATATGTAGTTGTTTCAAGCAGTAGCGCCTGATGGTACTTTTTATAAATAGAGAATAAATCCAAACAAGCTAAAAAATATTTATTGCAAAATACTGTAGTTGAAGAAAAATTACATCTGCATGGACTGCATATTTTGGATGCAATTTATGGTGCAGTTTCTCTTCATTAACCACATCTCAGAGAATTTTCAAAGCATCAGTTTGAATATTGTTAACATGTGCTTAAAATAACAATATAGAAAGCTTCAGGATTGGAATAAAAGGTTAAATATAAAACATAAGGTGCTTTCAGTGTGTCTGTATATATGCAATTCCTTAGAAATCCAGCTTTGTAATTAAAGTGAACTAGACCTTACCTAGACCAGCTAGATTAATAAATATCTCATTCTACTATAACTATTCTCCTTAATAAAAGCAGATGGAATCCATTTTGCAAGATAAAATATATAGTATTAACCATCATTGCTTCTTTTATATAGCTAAACACATACAATTATTCTACAGCATTTTTCATGGAAAGGAACAGTGGCAAAAAGGCAATTATAGCATTTGAACTCAATGGGAATTTTTCTTCAATTACATTAAGGTATGTATTTGCTAGGGTATTTGATTGTTTTTGTTTATTTTTTGCCATGTGTATGCATTCTCTATTATTTTACAGCTTGAGATTCCTAAAGAAAAATCTGTATCATCAATTGTATTTACAAATACATATAGCATTTTAAACCACTGAAAAGCTAAATGTGAAAACTATTAATAAATGAGTCTCTGAAAATTCCAGTATTATACTATCCTAGTGTCTTTCTTTGTCGCTCATACTCAGATCCTTGAGGGCATTCCTTGGAAGTTAGTAGAAGGGGATAGATTCTAACATATTCCTTAGATGTACAATTTTTGTGTATACTATAATGGAAAGTCCATGGTCCTTTCCATTCATTCCATTTCCACTGGGTTTGAATCCTGCTGGTAGTTCTTAAACCGTGTGATGCTGGGCAAGTCAGTCAGTTTGTCTGAGCTTCAGTTTTCTCATCAGAAAAATAGGGATAAAAATATTTGCTTCATAGAATTGGCAAGAGGTTAAAAGGAGAAGCTATGCAAAGTGCCTATTACAGCGCCCAGCACACAGTAGGCACTTCAAAAAGGTAGAAATGGTTATCATTATTTCCTCTCCAAATCTAAAGTAATACCTAGAGGCAGTCCAGGTCAGATATTGTTTTCATATAAGAATTAAAATTGAAATTCTTCACTTTTTTGACTGTTAACTACTATAATTCTCAAACCTCCTGGGTTGACATATCCTTGATCTCTCTTATTGATTACGCCTCAAACTCCATCAGTGGGGAACCAGCCCTGCCCTGTATGGCCCCCACCCCATCACATCTCCAGGCCCCCCTTGTTTCAATGTGCTTCTCAGTTTCATCACTCTAGTAAATTCCTAGTCACCCATCGATGATACCTTCTTTGATGCAACAAGGTAGAAATAATCACTCAGACCTTTCTATCTTTGCAGCATCAAACTCTTCTCAGTGCATCTGTTGATATTTGCTTCTTCCACTAAGCTGCTTGAGCTGGACCACCATGTTTCCCTAGCCTTAATATGCTACCTGCAAGCTGCTAGAAGAGAAGCAGGGAGATTATCTGAAAAATATACCATTAGAAAGAAAGAAGAGTTTTGTTAACTAAATGAAAGTTAATAAAACAATGTCAAATCAAGTTATGTGGTGTAAAACCAAATTTTAGGAAGAGATGCAGTTTATGTTAATCTTCTTTAATCCTGCGTTTTCATGTCAGAATTCCCCCATAGGCCATGCTGGTTCACCCTGCCATAGCCTGTGTCATGCAGTGTCACCATAGCTACAGCATCAACCTGACTCAGGCCTTTGCAATCTTCCTCAACTCTGCCCAGGCCCAAGTAATTCAAGCAGTGCAAAGATGAAATCTCAGCAATCTACACAACATTTAAATATACACTCCTAATAGTAAAATGTCACTGCAGATGTGAAAGCACTTTGTCAGTCACTACTTTTTTCTTCTTTATTGCTGACCTAAAAACAAATATTTTGTTTGAATAATTCCAAAATGTTAACCAATGTTGCTTGCTATTTTCTTGCCAATACCTATTCATCCAGTGCCATTTGGCATTGCCACTCCACTGACATGCAGGCTAAAAACATTACAGAAAATCAGTCAGCATGTGCTTACTGGAGATTTTGGGGACTGAATTTTATTTTGGGTGGTAGGAGATGAAGTTATAGATCAGGATGTTTTTAAAGCTGCTAAAACCTATGTAACACATCTAGAATTTCCAAGTGAAAATAAACTTCAAGGGAATTAGAAATGTAAGCATCTGTAAGTCTTTGTGAATATTATGAAAGTTGTACCATATTCATGTGTTTCTATGCAAAAAAAATGAATTATTTAAAAATAAATTAAAACAGAAGAGTGTTGTAATAATAGGTTTGAACTCAGGTAAATGCAAAGTCTAAATTCTTTCATTTTCTGTGTTCTGTTCTGTGAATTATTCACAAACCAAACCAGAGAAATCTCATTGATCTTCTCTTTAAAATAAGATAATCTGATATATTTCTCCACCCATTTGTATTTGATGAGCACCCATATAAATCGGACTCCAGTGTTCTTAACCCTTTTCAGTCTCCTACCTTATAGAACCCTAAGGCTTCAAAATGGCATTATTCCCCCTCAGTGGAATTATAAATAACCACACAACTCGCTTTTTAGCCTTGTAATATGTGCAGTAATCAGGACGCAGAAACCAAAAATTCCCAGTTGTTTCATTTGCAAGCTAGCGAGCCAATACTTGAGTCTCACTCCTACCCTGAAAATTCTAGCACTGAAGTTAAAGCAGGCCACCCCCAGGGAAAACCACAGCAACTTTGTCCTCAAAATATATTTGATTTTCTTTTCCTAATCTTCTTCCAGCCTTTCGTTCTTAGCCTTTTTTCCCCTTACACTGCTGCGTGCTTCAATTTTGCTTTCAGTCAGTAGTTTAAAAACTTTAGCTTCTAATAACTGGAAAAAATGGTTATTTAAAGATAACTGCAACTTGCTTAACATGCCAGGCTATCATATGCTCAGTGCTTTGAAGCTGCAAATTAATGACGAGCAGGAACAGTGACTATCTTTCAGAGGAAACTGACCTCTTTCTAATGGCACATCGCTAATGTCATCTGTCTACTGCATCTCATTATGTGAATTTCACGGAGTTAAAAAAAAATATCTTAAGGCTGTGCACAAATAAAAAGGACCTTCTAGTATTAAGCACTTTGAAAATTTTTGATCTCTCAAAATACCTTCCTTAGATACTGCTTTCCCCTTTTGTGCATGGCACGCTGCTTATGTCATCTATTCTCTGTGACTAATTATGTTAATTTTGTGCCATAAAAGTAACTGAAGGCTGTTAAGGAATAAAAGCTTTTGAGTGGCCTTATTTCATAAACACCCCTTTTGAACAAGGCACATTTAGTCATATTTGCAGTAACAGAAAGAGTCTTGTGCTAAAAATACAACAAAGGCTCTTGAATATGGCCATTTATTCCCACTTTATTAGGTAATTTATGAAAAAGTATGAAGGGAAGCCTTTTTGTTACTATAATTTGCATAAAGCTGGTGCCCCATTAATGAGATAACTTCCTGCCTTTTGTGTATCACCAGCTGGAAATAGAAATGGAGGAACTTTTCTGCAGCCCAATTACTTAACCTGCTGAGTTCAGAGTTAGAAAGTAAACAGGATTCCTAGCTGCCAAAGAACTTTATTTTGGTTCCTCTAACCTGATTTTTTAAAATAAAAATAATTAGAAGAAGGATGAATGCCAAATGCTAAAACTAACTAAATGTCAGTAAGGCTATATGTTAGAATGTACATCTACTTCTGGTGAGCTTTACCTGCTTTATAACCACATTTTCCCTACCGGAGCACAGTTCGTGATACACTTTGGCTTTCAATGGGTCAAGCGAGTACCATTTGATCATCTATTTGAACACATGTAAGTATACATATGACAAAAAGAAAAAAAACTGTGAACTAATTCTAGATTTTTTGGTGAGGGAAAGGGACAATGAATTGCTTTGCAATTCATTGCAATTATGAATTGCAGCCTTTCAGTGAAAGATAGTAACAATATTTTATTATCATAATAATCATTCACTGCTACTGAAAAATACCTTGGTGATACAATAAGTAATCTGAGAACTATTTATTAAGGCCCAAATATGCTAGGAAGAGTACATAATTTTGCCATGAGAGGTAGAAATTCATCCAGTAAAAGCATGGAAGAATAAAATAGGGGCAAAAGAAGAGGGATGATTTTGAAGTTGTTTCTTGTATGTACATATGTACACACACACACACTCACGTAATATTTAGAAAAAGTTTTGTGAAACTCCCACAAACAGAAGTCTGTGAAAAGGAAAATTCTGCTTGTCAATATGTGACTATACAATTTAATCTAACCTTTGAAAATTAGAGTTTAGCCAAATTAAGCTGTTATACTGTTTCTCTCCAGTCCCTAATACTAGCTACATAAAGGCAGCTCCAGGTGACACGTTGTGAGGTTTGTTCAGTGGTATGTCAACATGGTAAATAGAAGAGTAAGGACAGAGAGACAAAACCACTGTCTTTGCCTAGATTTAACATAAACTAGAGAAGTGAATGGTTAGCCACATGGTCCCACCATCTTTTAAAACAAGGTCTTGCAAACTTTTAAGTTGTATTAAGAAATTATCTTATAATTAGGGCAGAAATACCATTTTTCTATACACCTCTTATAACATCTTGGGTAAACTGCATTCACTGAAATAGTAGAAGTAGTTGCAAAAGTCTTGACTACTCTCACCATTCAAACATGGTTGTATTTTAACTCATAAGGTTAAGCATGATCGTGTAGTCATTCTTCTTCTATATTTATTCCTGGGACAATCTTCTCTACAGTTGGATGCAAAGCTTGGCTTCCAGTGTGTGAGACACTTCCCCGTCTCCAAGAGCCTTCTAGTATCTTACACGCTGAACAAGAATTTACCAGGCATATTTTACTCAGCCCTTCAATTATACTAGGGCAGCATTTCCAAAACATAATAACCCACAAGATAGTTCTTGAACGATGCGTCCACCTTCTATACCTTCTAAGATACCAAAGAACACGATGTGAGAAATGCTGCTCTAGGGAAGTTACTGTCTTGTCTGAAGGGCACTGCTGGGGGATTCTCTTTCTTTTCAATTGGTTTTTTGGTCTAAATTGTTTCATTTAAGAGACACATAAATAAGCAGGGAAAATAAGTACTATTCATCCAATCAAAGCAACTTGTCTTTTCTCTTTTCTTTTTTTTTAACATAGACTTATGGTAAGGAGCATAGATGAAAGGCTCTCAAGAGCAGGCCAAAATTCCAAACAGTAGTCTCCAGGAAGTTATCAAGAAACTGCTCGGTCTGAAGAGACACTTCCTGCTCTGATTTCTTCTCACCATCACCTGGGGAAGACATCCAACAAACTGGTCATAGTTTCCCATTTGTTTGTAACTGAACTCATGACAATGTCTGTAATTTGGATTTTCCTAAGAGTCGGTCATTTGAACCACTGGAACACGGAGGAAGAAAATAGCGTAATGAACAATCCTTTAAGAAGAAAAACTCGTCTAGAGCAAACTTAATTAAACTCAACAGAGAAAGTAGCCAGAATGACAAGGCAAAACACGTAACTCTAATATTTTTATTTCAGTGCTTTTGGATTCCCAAGATTTTATATTCTAGCTACCAGACTAAAAATTCCATATTCTGACTCTATCTTTTTTCAACATAGTCCCGAAAATTAGTTGATCTTCCAAAAGTTGACAGTTGAATGAAGAATTTAAGAAAGCTCTGTATAATAGTTAAGGAATTACAGTACTGAGTTTTAGAATACTATTTAAGCAAAAATTGGTGGACTTATGATAGGGGTCCATTTAATTCTTATCTTGTAGGGTGAAGACTTTATGAATATAAAGATAGCTCTTTCTCCCCTGGCTACTTCTTTAAAATTTATACAAATTCTTTGAAAATTTCTCAAAAAAAGGAATTGACAATCAGGATAAAGTTAATACACTATCAAAGCTGAGTGAAGGTATTGAGAAAGCTATGGGGGAAAGTTTGAATCAACAAATATTTTCTACATTCCTACTGGCAACTCCCAGGTCTTTTTTTTCCTCTGTTCTTTTTTCCCCCTCCTTGTCTGTTACAAGTTATGATGTGTGGATGAAGGCTTTTTCCCATGCAGTAATGACTGTATACTGAGATTTCAAGGGGCTGTTCCTGACAATCCCATTTTCTGTGTAATTTCATGGTTGTCTTCTTGAATGAAGATATTGGCTGCTCTGAAGCAGGGGGTCAGCCGCTCCTGCTCCCTTTCAGTATTGTTCCGGAGTATGTTTCCTTTCAGCTGATGAAAAGTAATTCATCATTTACACCCCTGAATTCTGCCAGCATTTTTTGAACAACTTTTCTTTCCCTGTGGTACCTTAGGCCCATGAAAGAGATAAATAGGTTCAATACAACACTAGGCCCCAGATCCTGGGAGCAGGTTAGGCCTCTGAGGCCCCGAGCTGCCCCTTTCTCATGATAGAGTTTGTCACCTTTCTACCTCTAGAAGTCAAATCCTGTCGACTCAGCCATCTTTCAGGCTCTCTGAAGTGGCTTTGGCACCCACTGGGGCATGTGAGCTTAAAATTGATTTTTTTTAAGATCTGTCAAGTTCCCTTAAGGGACGGAGTTGACAGCCAGCAGGCCTCAACTATCACAAAGCATTCAATGTGTAAAAGACACCTAAGGAACTTCCTTTGAGGGGCCAAAGGGCTTCAGACTTTGTGACACATTGAGAGGGTGCTGTTGCTAAGAAACTGGCTTTTGGCAATCGGATTTTTTCCTGCAACTCTGCCACTTTGGGAAGTACTTTAAGCTACCCCTCTTCTTAGGGCAAAAGACAACATCGACTATTATAAAAACAAGATACAAAAAAAGATGTTAAATGGAAACATTACATGGTTCTTCAGATTCCAATATCCTATCACTTACGCAGTTCAGGAATTAGTTAACTCTAGTATTTGCACAGCTTTGAGAAGAATAAAGCACTAGGCAATCTCAACTTGATCAAATAATATCTCATATTTGTTTTAAAGCAAAGGAGATCAACTCTAGGAATTTGGATGTTATAGAAAATAATGCAGAAATAGATTGTTCTTTCTCAACTTGGAATAAACAGTGACTGGCTTAAGACCTCGGTCATTTTAGCATGATGCCACAGTTTACCTCCCGTTTGTTGAAAAATAATGCTGGAGCAGTCGCAGCCGGCCATTTGCTCCCGAGCTAGGTCGACCAGATCAAGAGACTTTAATTCAGCCTATATTTAGCCATTTCTCTTTACTTCGTATGTACTCTTAGAAGTCAAAATGATAGGGGCAGGGCTTCGCTCTATTGTTTTAAGGCTAAGGAAGTATTCTTTCTGATATTGATTTCGAATAACTTCAATATAGCAAGAAATTTTTTTGTTCTAAGTAAAGAAGAAAACAGCATAGCCTCTTCTAGCAGCCACAGCATAACCTCTTTCTCTAGCCTACCCGTTTGTGCAGAGCCAGCTCAGCATCCTTTGGAAGATTAGTGATTCCTCAAAAGAAGTCAGGAGACAGATTTTCAAATTCAATTCCAACCTGTGTAGTTTGAAGGCCGTGAAACTTTCAACAACAATATAAATACTGCATGTGTCTCACTCTCCCAAGGCTGGATTTCACCGACTGGTATGTGAAAGGCCAATTGTATAAGCAGGTGTAGGTCTGAGTTGAAAGGATTTGATGGCATTAATCTCCCTTTAAGAGGTCTTGTTTTCATGCGCTGTTGTCAAACATAACTGGGTTGTTCTGTGACTATAACTACAGTTATATGTCCCTTGTCATAGAAAAGTGCCCTAGCTTCTCAGGGAATTTCTATACAACTTTTCCAAAGACACTTTCAGTGTTTTCTATAGAGGGAGGGAGTATGGTGGGGTGAGAAGATTATAGCTTTAGTGTCAGACATATCCTGGGTTTGAATATGGGCTTGCATGTGCTGTGTTGCCTCAGCAAATCTGTGAAACTTCTCTGAGATACAGTTTCCTTGTGCATAAAATGAAGACAAACATATCTGAGGATTAAATGAGGTTATACATGGAAAACACCCAGCATAGTCACTGGAATGGAAGCTCAATAAATAGTAGTCATTGTTACTCTGATTGACCAAATATATTCCATGATTTCATGGTCTTTGGCCTTGAAACTCAAGACATCATGGACATTAAGAATTATGGACTTTAATAAGCAATTTTCCTCCTAAATCCAAACATTGAACATGTTAATCTCCAGACTGGAGAGATTATTATGTAGGGCTAAGTCAAGACTTACTATGATAGTTGTGAAGAGATAACCTGGTCAAAATATAAAAGGAAATGCTGAGACATTTTCTGAACCAAGAATTAGACCTAATGGTACTAACTAAGGTTCTATATAAAAACAAACAGGTAAGAACAGATGTTGACACTACCACACTTCTGTTGTTACATAGACCTAATGAATTTGGTTTGCCCTTAGTGACTGGCTTGGTCCTGTAACCTATAATGTGAATATATTTCTCTCATTCAAGAGCACAGATGGTCTTTCCACACGTTAGTCCATTCGAGTCATTTGCTCAGCTCTCTCTCTTAGTTTTCTGGTATAAATAGTGTAGATGGAGCATCAGTATTTTTTGAAAAGTTTCCCAGGTGTTCTTAAAGTCCAGTCTGGGCTGATTATCATTGCCTTAGATAAAGAAAATTTAATAATTTAGTTATCATTTTCTCACAAAATATGCTACATATCGGTAGTCATAACTAATGTTGCAGGAGAAATATTATTGCAAATGGGCTGTCCCTGAATGGCTGGAGACAAAAGAAAGCAGCCTGAAGTTTAGGAAAAGAGGAAAGGGAGACTTGAACGTGTTAAAAAAAGAAATTACATTGTTATCTCACTGTGTCCTCTTGAGAATCAGTAACACACACAACAATCTCACTCAACAAAATGTATGATTGTACAGCTATCCACCAAGTGTTAAAAGTTTTTTTTAATGCCTCTTCCATGTAGACACACTGAAGGGATAGAAATGGGACTTTAGATCTCCTTTTTCCAGTGTCCACCAGGGCTTTACGACACCCAATTCCTTTGTCTAGGAAGTCTCCCCCAAACCCAACAGTAAATTAGATATGCCCGTTCTGTTTGCCTAGTGTCCTCCAATTCACCCGTTACATCAAGGGAGCAATTGAATGAAGGCACTGAACAGAATGAGATGTATTTCCCAATGGCTTGTAGGCCATAGGAGAAAGTACTCATGTGTGGTGGGATGACCCTTGTTTCCCCAGTGCTCATTTCAGTGTTTGTTGATTGCAGGCACTTACTTAACACACACCTGCTGAGTGTGTGAATAAATAAATGAGCTACTTGCACCAAGACTTTTCCAAAACCAATAGCTCTACCACCAAAAGCTTAATACGTCTAGAGTCTTTGTCCAAGAACCTAACAATTTTTCTGCTACAAAACGTTTCCATATTCTTCTGAGAGAGGCTGACAAAAATATCATGACCACAGACTCATGATTCACCAGAAAAAACAAAGATAGATTTTCTGTCCTGAAGCGCAAATATTTTGCAATTCATTTGAGAAGGTAGAAACGAGGTGAAGCAGGCTCATCCTGTTTCCATATCGGGAATAAGTTCACCAGCAGGATGGGAAGAAATAAGCATCTTGTCTATTTTGGACATTCTTACAGCTATACTAACCCCGACAAAGAAAAACTGCAAAAGTTTCAGTGCTACAGTTTGATGCATCTATGTGTTCACAGGGTCATCATGTTACAGTCATTATGGCAGGAGGCACACTTCCCTCCCTGGTCTATTATAACTGGCTGTAATGTACCATAGAGGCTCAAGATATTCTCTTCTTGACTGAGCCTGGAGAGTATCTATTTCACAGTGTATTCCCCTTAAAGGGAGAGTCTACAAAGGGCAATAGACAAGGCACTTATCTGTACATAAACATCGAAGACAGAATGGGAGTAAATGATGCACTTCATGGAGTTGCATTACTTCTTCAGTACAATTTGTGGCACTAAAAGAAAGAGAGAAAGAAAAGTAATTTGGTAAATGGACTCTAGTGGCCTGAAAGAGTTAATGCACTTCTTCCTACCAGAAACAGTGAGCCATTTATATATAGTCAATCCCTTCTCTTCTGCGTTACATCAATGCTGCAAGAGACACTTTCAAATGGATCCTCACAGACTCCAGGGATGGAGAAAGAGGATTTTTTTCACTGTCAGTAGTAACTACAAAATGCGTTTGTAATTTTTTTTGGTTTATCTTTTTATCCTCCTGTGGTGTCACCCTGAGAAGATGGTTTGAAAGACTGGCTTTCATATATTTGGAATCACTGCTATGGGGAGGTCACCTCCTTGGTATTCTTAGGTTATCTACACAACTGCTTTAAGGATTAGCAAATATTTCCTATTATAAAAAAAAAAAAACAAGAATAACAACAAAAAAGGGCTAATCTGTCCACAAACATTTTGATAGTTATCCATTAGTTAGCTTCTCTCTTTTTATTACCTATTGTCGATTCAATTCTCATTCTTTAATATCTGTTTCTAGATATTTTAAACACAATTTTGCTTATGCTGTTCTTTTTTAAAATTGTATCAGCTTTCTCATTTAGTCATAATTTAAATGAATCTTAAATGCATCACAAGCATTTTTAATTGTAATTTTCTCCCACAAATTCATCATGCCTTATACGATTCAGATAAATACGCTTTTGTGCTTTTGCATTCTTTCCAAAATATCTTTTCCCAGAGCAACATCTCTTGGATTCCTTTATTTTCACAATACGTACATATCAAAGTGTGTCTATAGTAAATATTTCTCAAACATTAAGTATTCATTCACTTGTTTTTCACATTCTAGGGTATGATTTCAAAAATCATTTTCTTTAGCTGACCACAAATGTGAGATGTACTTTTTTTTCCCTGAACGAGTTTCAACATTGCAAAGGAAATTTTATCTAGAAGAAAAACATTTCCTACTCTATTTTTTCTTCATAGCCTGAGGTATATTTCGACATTCACAAAACACCTGACTATCCTTATTTTCCTTAATGTCTATCCAAACAGTATGTGCTGTGTCAGCTAAAACACAGCATTTCTTTCTGCTGGCTATCATATCTGTGCAATACTGAAAGCTCCCCCTCTTTATTTGGTTTCTAGTTTCAGTAAACCTTATCCTAGTGTTTTAAATCTTCCGTCATTTCCCTGACTCACCCATATCACTATTATTTCAATAATATCATGCTTATCCCTGACACTTATACTTATTGTCGATAAGGCTTTGATGTAATAAATCCTTGATATAATATCATACTTATCCATGCTATGAGATATAATCAAAAATGAAAGCAGAAACTTAAGATACAGAGTAAAATATATTACTTGCCAATTTTCCACAGCAACTTTTCATCATTACTCCAAAATTACTTTTTAATGCAAAGAGTAGTTTCAATCACATTGAGGCCCACATGATTCAGATACTATCATAATCACAATTAGATTACATTACTGCAATCAGGAATGGAGATCATTAAGAGAAAGAATATAAATTGCTTTAGTTTTACAAGTACTGAGCTAGCAAAATTATAATTAATCTCCATTTATAATCTTTTCTTTCATAGAACTGCAAAGCATGCTACTTTTTTTAGGCCATCAATACAAATTAGAACTAAGTAATAAAGCCCTAACTACTACTACTGCACAGCTCACAATTGAAGAAACTTTCACATTATGTGGAGAAGCCTTTTGATGCAAACAGTGCCCTTGGAGTAGATTGTTTCAATGCAATAAGCCCAACTATTACAAGGTGCTGTTTAAAAAACAGAATGCTGCAGAAACTCTCTCTTTTCAGAGTAATCAGTTCATGCATTCCATTTCTTAAATGAGATGGTGTTACTCATGTGAGATGAAGAAATAATGACTTAGCAGTCACGATGCACGCAGCGTTCTGTGCATCCCAAGTTTTAAATGTAGTCTTTTAGAAGTACAGGAAATAATAAGAACATGAAAAAATAAATAAATTTAAGATATTGAGACTTTCAAAATGCAATCAATTCTAATTATTTTAATAGTTTCATATTTTTTCAATGGGCTAACTTGTGCCATACCTTTGTGTTCCTTGCACTTCCATAGTCCTATATATACTGTTTTTTAAAAAGGTATGCTTTTTTTTTTTTTTTTTGGTTAGGAAGAGTGGCCCTGAGCTAACATCTGTTGCCAATCTTCCTCTTTCACCACCCTACCCCTCCAGAGCCTCAGGACATAGTTGTATATCCTAGTTGTCAGTCATTCTAGTTCTTCTATATGGGATCCCACCAAAGCATGGCTTGATGGAGCAGTGTGTAGGTCTATGCCCAGGATCCAAACTGGCAAACCTAGGCCACCAAAGCACAGTGTACAAACTTAACCACTCAGTCACAGGGCCAGCCCCCTATTTACACCTTTTAATTATTAGTACTTAAAACTTACCTTGGATGATAACAGAATATATTAGTAAGGACAAATAATAATAAATGTAGACTATCTAATATTATACTGGTTCACAAAGCTTTTCCCATAATTTTGAAATCAAAATAGTTCTAAAAATCAGACGACTTTTTGGAACTTATTTGGTGGCAAGTTGACCCCATGTGAAGCCAATTTGACATAAACTTATTTGGCATCAAAATCTGACCTGGATAGGAGATTACTCATAGTCTTTAATTATGTTACTTTACATGATTATTCTTACAAGATATTTCTCCAGGCGGCACTGGAGAATTAAGTAATACATGCTATATATACACCAAATTACCTTTTTGAGATGGGAAAAATTGTTTTCCAAGAGACATCTTGCACCAAGGGATTTAGATAAGGAATTATGGACTCAGTAGCTGGATGTAGGTGACCGGTCACAGCCGAGTCAAAACTGTCAGGAACAGTTGTCTGTGCCTTTTGCCTCTCGCCTCTCAGCGCCCAGTTCCTTCCTTTTGATGCATTCTTGCTCTCAGCTTCCCTGAGAGGGAGCTTTTCCCTAGCATGCTGTGAATGGGCAGCAGCTGTGCCATGTTTCTGACTCACTCAGCCCTGGAGGCAGCTGAGAGGGATTTGGGTAGCTGGAGCCCTGGCTGGGCACCACCAGCTTTGAATCCAAACATCCAGTTAGACAAGTAACCGGTGGTCTCAGTGAACTGAACAGACTTTATTGACTTCCATGTGTGCCATGACTTGGGAAATGTTTGGAAGGATTGTTTTGGCTACCCAGTTTCTTCACAACTTCTGCTACTTTTCATGAACCAGGTACGAGCTATTCTCAACAAAGTCTGACGTAATAGACAACTTGCTGAATGTTGAATGTATGAAATGTTACCATTCTTATTAATATACTTGCATTTTTTTTCGTGGGCGAATAAAGTATTAATTTCAGGAAATCAGAGTATCAGATGTCAGGCTATGGATGGTTTACTGGGAATGCTGAGTCATCTTAATGTAAACTGATGTATTTCTAAGACTAGAAATCCTAAAGACACGACCCATTTAAGTACAAGAAAGACAAACGAGTCTAGTATTCTGTTTATTCATAACAAAATCCACTATTAATGATGGAAAAAGTATGGCAGCATAAATTTTAAAAGTCATAAATTATAAAACGGCTTTACAGTTGAAAAACCTCTTAACTCCAGGAATTTGTAATGATCCTTCCCAAAAACAGGAATGGGGAAAAAATAATTATATGAGAATAAGAAATGCATGAGAAATGCATCTTATTTTAACTATAAAAACAGACTAAAAAGTTTTATGTATTGATAATTGTTTTAGTTTAAATTGTTAAAAAGATATATTAGGTGGTTCTATACTGAATCAAATGTAGTTAAAAAATGTGCGCGTTGCTGCCCAAATCGTATTTTTACTGTATATGCGAAATACAATCATTTAAAAGAACAAAATGATAACAGTACCTGTAGGCAATAAAATTAGGTTTTAGTGCTAAGAAACTCGTGTTTTGCAGCTACAATATCCTAGGGCTGTATGCTAGACATTTTTCGGAAAATTGAAAAGCTTTGCAGAAATTTTTCTTGTCATGAGGGATAGAATGTAGAGTTTGATTCAGAAAGAAAATCGAGGGGGAAAAGGAAGGATGAGTAGCAAATTTGATCTCACTTCATTGATAATTATGAGAGAAATTATAAGTATTTTCTAAGATACCTTGTAAATGAGATAATAAAGCATCAAACAAATCATATTATTTATACAGAGCAAATTATCTATCTTATCTACTACAATTTTAAACAATTATGAGTATAATACATCAATGATATATTTTGCCCTCTATCCTTTAATTGATTAATTAAGATATCTGAATCAGATTCAGGTAAGATACTGATATAAAGAGATTGTGTTTGACATTAAGGAGACATAAAATACATGTTAAAATCCATTTCAACATACTGTAAATAAATGAGAAAATGCTGTTAGAGTTAACAGGAGGGATTGGCTTCTGACTGCAGTCATTAGAGAATATTCTGCTTGTGTGTATATGATAGTCTCTGAAGGCTAAATTTCTTAGACAAGTATTTAAGCTTCTCCATTATTTAGTCTCAACCTGCATTTATATCATATAGCATAAGCTTTAACGAAATTCATATAGCCTAAGTTCAAATAGCTAAAGTGCTAAATTCTTGTCAGGTATGCTGAGAGAAAAGCGTGAAGACTAACTGTGTAGGCAATGAATAGTATTCATCTTAGGGAACACTGATTGGGGGAAATTCATTTGTTAGTAGTACTTGGAATGAATTGGATGGTGAACGATTGAAGAGAGAAGCAAAGTTTAAGAGCAGAGGCAAGAAAAATAAAGAGCTGTAGTGGGAAAGGAGGAAAAGGATAGGGCATCAATATTTTGAAGAACGTACTCATGCAGCTCCCAGGGGCTGAGAGGGACAAGTTGGAAAAAGAACAGCAAAATCCTCTGTTGTTCCAAGTCTGTGAACAGTTAGAAATAGTTCCATTAAAGAATTAGGGAACTGATCATAGAAACTTTCCTTGAAATATAGGAGAATAAAAGTGTTTTATTCTTTTTTCTCACTTTCTTTAACCTTTCCTTTTTTTCTTGATATAGCATAAAATAAAAACAAAAAATTAAATTAAAAAAACCCAAGAACCAAAATAAAACTTGGTTTTATTCCTGCCAGATATAATGAAATAGGGAGCAAAATGGCAGTGAATGTTAGGGTGCCTGCATATCTCCTGACACTTTATCAGAAAATTGAGCTCTCAAAATGGCAATGGTGCAGTGCAGGTCTATCCCAATGACTTTTTCTTTAGTCATGAGAAGCAGGGACTTGACCAGCATCTCTGTTGAGATTCAGGTTGACAACACAGGCCATAAACACAGAAGTTGTTGAGGGAGAAATCATTCTAATGTGCCGTTTCTAGGGTTTGTGAGCCATTCCTGGGAAGAATAAGGGTCCTGGGAGACCTGGAAGATGGTGGAGAGGCCTGTGCGTGTGATCATTAGAACCAGTGATGTAAACAGCGTTTCTATACATCCTATCCACGTTTAGGGCCAAAAATGGAAGGGAAAAACACTCCTAATGTGAAAGAAGCAATAGACTTTGTGAGTGAGTAATAAGAAAAAACAAACCTACCTTGAAATTGGAGACTCCATAACTTAGCTGACCCCCATCCAAACCTCACCTGTACTAGTCATTAGCGTTGCTGTCCAAATATTGCTGGCACAGGATAGAACTGTATTTCTTAACTCTTTATAGTAATTTGGAGCCAAGTGACCTGTTCTGGTCCATGAGTTATGAATGTCACTCATGAAAGATAGTTAAATTGCCACAAGAGACTGCTTGTGGAGTTTTCTTTTTCTCTGCCATAATGCCAGATAATATTCTAGATAGTAGCTGTTCCATCTACCTTGATCCTAGAGTGAGGAGGGTAACAATATAAAACTGACCTCTAGCTGAGGTGCAATTGTTAGATATCATAACATTAACAACTTTTGTTGTGTAATTTGGGCATTTTTACCATATGATAAATTAGCCTCTTTTACCTGGCACACCACCTCCTCCTCCAAATTCAAATATGAGTAATAACCACAGAAAAGTAAGTATAGTGATTGGAAAGGGGAAAAGAAGAGGAGAAAGAGAACAAAAGAAACGAAGGCAAATAAATGGCACATCTCGTAAAAGGAATAACGGAAGGAAACTGGAGAAAAGTTACAACACATAATTTGCAATTCCACATACACGTAGGGGAAGTATAAATAATATGATCTCTTTAAAAATTTTTTTAAAGTTCAAACTATACATGAATTCAGACATATTATAAGCCAACTAATGGTGATAAAAATAGAAAAAGACAAAAATATGTTAGAAATATAATATTTTAAATATAAAATATTTTAGAAATAGAAAACACAAAAGAGACAAGTGAATCAGGAATATTTGAAAGCAGGAGTCAAAAAACGTTTTCTGTAAAGCGTCAGAAAATTGTCAATCATTTTAACTTTAGCCATTCTGAAGGATATATAGTATTCTCACATTATGCTATAAATTTGTATTTTTTTTGCTGTTACATAAATGTATGGAGCATTGTGTCATAGATTAGTTGAACTTTTATATATTGACTTTTGTGAATTTTATATTAAAATACTTTCCCAGTGTTCTTTGGGATCTAGTATTATTTTCTATATTATTATTGTCATATATTTTATATATATAATGTTTATTCCTAGTATGTGACAGACTCTCTCATTTTAAAATTTTAAATAGTATTTTGAAGAGTAAATTTTAAACTGATGGTGTCCAGTGTATCCTTTTTTCCTTTTATGTGTTATTTTATGTCCTATTTAGGAAATCTTGGCCTACTCCAATGGCTCATAGTCTTTCTTCTGTTTTCTCCCAGAAATTTTATAGTTTTGGATTTTATTTTAGATCCATAATTCATTTTTATTTAATTTTTTTCAGTTTTTGAGTTTATTAATTTTTTCGACTTTATTTTTTAGAGCAGTTTTAGGTTCACAGCAAAATTGAGTGGAAAGTACAGAGATTTCCCACATAGCCCCTGCCTCCACATATACACAGCTTTCCCTACTATCAAAATCCAGACAGAAAAAAAAGGTGCATTTGTTACAACCAATGAACTAATCAATCAATCAGTGACACATCATTATCACCTAAAGTCCAGAGTTAACTTTAAAGTTTAATCTTAGCACATTCTATGGGTTTTAACAAATGTATAATGACATATATCAACCATTATATTATCAGATGGAGTAGCTTCGCTGCTCTGAAAATCCTCTGTGCTCTGCCTGTTCATCCTTCCACACCTCCTAACCCCTGGAAAATACTGATATTTGTACTTGGTCCATAGTTTTGCCTTTTCCATAACATCATGTAGTTGGTATCGTACAATCTGTGCCCTTTCTAGTTGGCTTCTTTCACTCAGTAATGTGCACTTAAATTGCCTCCATGTCTTTTCCTGGCTCAATAGCTCACTTGTTTTTAGCATTGAATGATATTCCATTATCTGGCTATACCATGATTTATGTATCCATTCACCTACTGAAGGACACCTTAGTCGCTTCCAGATTTTGGCAATTATGAATAAAGCTGCTATAAACACTCCTGTGCAGGTTTTTATGTGGATGTTAAGTTTTCACTTCATTTGGGTAAACACCAAAGAGCATGATCACTGGGTCTTATGGTCATTTTTATTTTATAAACAATTTTATAGTGGTGTGAATTAAATACCATAAAATTTGACCATTGTAGGTATATATTTCAAAGAATTTTAGTAAATTTATAGGGCTGTAAAATTGTCATCCCAATAGACTTTTAGAACATTTCCACCACAGCAAAATTTTCTTCTTTCAACTCCCAACTGCTGGCTTTGTCTGTACTGATTTGCCTTTTCTGGAAATTTTATACAAATTAAATCCTTCAACATGTGGTCTTTTATGTCTGGCTTCTTTCATGACATATTTGCTTTTTTAAAAATGTTTTTCTTTTAAGGTACGCTTTTTTGGTGAGGAGGATTGGCCCTGAGCAAACATCTGTTGGCAATCTTCCTCATTTTGTTTTTTCTCCCAAAAGTCCCAATACATAGTTGTATAGCCCAGTTGCAGGTTCTTCTAGTTCTATGCGGGATGCTGCCACACCATAGCTTGATGAGCGGTGGGTAGGTCTGCATCCAGGATCTGAATCGGCAAACCCCAGACCGCCAAAGTGAAACGTGTGAACTTAACCACTTGGCCACAGGGCCAGGCCCTGACATGTTGTTTTTGAGGTTCATCCATGTTATCAGATATTGCAGTGACTAATTCCTTTTCACTGCTATTATTCCCTTGTATGGATATGTCACATTTTGTTTATCCATTTACTAGTTGATAGACACTTGTATTGTTTTATCTTGGGGCTATTATGAGTAACACTGCTGTGAATATCCACACACTAGTCTTGTAAACAAATGTTTTCTATTCTGAGTCTATAATCTATTATTAGTTATTTTTTGTCTATGATGTGAGGTAGGTGTTACAGTTTATTCTCCTCCCTATGGATTTTAGTTGGTCCAGCACCGTTTGTGTAAAGATTATCCTTTCCAAATAGAATTACTTGGCCTCTTTGTCACAACCTTATCACAACTGATAACACATATTTGAGTCTATTTCTGGCCTCCCTATTGGGCCCCATTGATATAGTCTGTATTATGCCAATGACACAGTTTATTAATTACCGTAGTTTTATGATTCATCTTGATATTAGGTATATAAGCACTCCCATTGTAAGCTTCTTTTGTAAAATAGTTTTGACTATTCTGTATAAATTGCTTGTCCCTATATATTATGATTTAAGTTTGTAAACCTCTTCTGGAAAAAAGTCTACTGAGATTTTAATTGGAATTAGGTTGTATCTACTGATCAATTTGGAGCAAATTAACGTCTTAATAGTATTGAATCTTTCCAGTCCACTGGCATAGAATATCTCTCAATTATTTAATTTTCCCCAGCAGTGTTTCATAGTATTCACTGTATAATTCACATATTTTGTTTAATTTATCCTTAACTATTTTTGGTTTTGGATGCTATTTTACTGGCATTTTATCTCAATGTTCAATTGTTTACTAGTATGTAGGAATTTTATTGATTTTTTAATACCTACTATGTATTACCACCTTTCTTATATCAATTATTAGTTCTAATACCTGTTTTGTGTATTCCTTAGAATTTTCTCTGCAAACAGTTATGTCCTACATGAGTGAAGTCAGTTTTGCTTATTATTTTCCAGTCGGATTGAGTTTTATTTCTTTGTCTTGCCTTACTGCAAAGGCTAGAAACTACAGTGCAACGTTAGCAGAAGTGCTGATCTTAGGGAAAAAGCATTCAGAATTTTACTATTAGGTATAAGGTAAGCTCTGTTTTCTGAAGAGCTTCATTAAAAGTTTCTATATTCCTGAGTGTTTATCTTATAAATGAGTGTCAAATTTTGTTAAATGTTTTCCATATATTGAGATGGTCATTTTTTCTGTTTTATTATGCTCATGTGTTAAATTCCATTGCTTGATTGTTAAAATTAACTTGTTATTTTAGAATAAATTTTTTACAGAAAATCTGTGAAGATAGATAGTGCAGAGATTTCTCACGTACCTCATACTGAGTTTCCCTATTGTTAACATCTTATGTTTCTGTAGAGCATTTGTCACTATTAAGGAACCAATAGTGACACATTATTATTGACTAAGGTCTATGTTTTATTCAGATTTCATTCTTATTAACTAATGACCTTTTTCTGTTCCGAGATTCAGTCTAGGATACCCCGTTACACTGAATCCTCATATTCCCTTAAATCCTCTTGGCTGTGACAGTTTCTCAAACTTTCCTTATTTGGATGACCTTGAAGCTTGAGGAGTATTGGTCAGGTATTTTGGAGAATGTTCCTCAGTTGGCATTTGTCTTATATTTTTCTCATGTTAGATGGAGTTACGGATGTTTGAGTGGAAGACCACACAGGTAAAGTGCCATTTTCATCACATAATATCAAAGGTAAATACTGTCCACTTGCGTTGTCATTGTTCACATGGAGCTTGCTCACCCAGCTAAGGTAGTGCTTGTCAAGATTCTCCACTGGAAATTTACTATTTTTTCCCTACCTTTTTGCTACCTTTCTGCTATTTTTTCTACCATATTGTGCTTTTTGAAAAGAAGTCACTATACATGGTCTGCTCTTAAGGAATAGGAAGTTATGCTCCACTGCCTTCAGGGTGGAGTAACTATACATTATTTGGGCTCTTTTGTATAGGAGATTTATCTTTTCCTCAAGTTATTTATTTATTTATTTATATTAGGATGTACACATAAGTATTTATTTTATACCATTTTTCACTAGTGCTTTGTAACTTTCCACATATAGATCTTGTATATTTTATTAGACGTATTGCTAATGATTTCATTTTAATTTTTGTTCTGGTAAATTGTATTTTTTTTTAGTTTCAAATTTCAATTATTCATTGCTGGTATATAAGAAAACATTGATTATTGTCTTCTGATCTTATGTCCTGCGTCCTTGCTCTACTCATTTATTGTTTCAAGAGACTGTTATTATTATTATTTATTTTTATTTTTTTAGGTTCTTTGGGGTCTACCAGATGTACAATTATGTCATTTGTGAATAAGGCCTTTTTTCTTTCTTCCCTCTAATGAGTATACCTTTTATTGTCTTGTTGTATTAGTTAGGACTTCTAATGTGGTATTGAATAGAAGTGATGAGAAAGAGCATCCTTGCCTGCATACTTGTCTTAGGGAGAAAGCGTCCAGTCTCTCACCATTATGTAGATGTTAGCTCTAGATTTTCTGTAGCTGCTCTTTATCAAGTTGGGAAAGTTCTTTATTCCTAGTTTATTGAGGGTTTTACCATGAAGAGGTGTTGGATTTTGTCAAATGCCTGTTCTGTATCAATTTATATAATCATCTAATTTTTCTTCTTTAACCTGTTGGTGCAGTGGATTACACCGATTGATTTTCAGATTGAAATCTCCTTGCATGTTTTGAAAAAATTCCGCTCAGTTTTTGTGTAAGTTCTTTTACACATGGTTGTATTCAATTTGCTAATATTTGGTTGAGGATTATTACATCAATATATAAAAGAGATATCTGTCTGTAATTTTCTTGTAATGTCTTTATCTACTTTTTAAATTAGGCTTATGCTGTCCTCATAAAATGACTTAGAAAATGGTCCCTCTGTTTCGATTTTCTGGAAGAATTTGGGGGGATAGGCATTATTTCTTCTTTGAATGTTTAATAGAAATGTATATATATATTCATTTATATATAAATATGTATATACATAGAATGTTGAATTTAATTTACTAATATTTTGTTCATGATTTTTGTGTTTATATTACTAAGGGATATTGGTTTGTAATTTCAATTTCTTGTAATGTTTTTGTTTTGGCAATGCTGGCCTTATTAGCATAATACTGAATTCATAAAATTAGTTATGTATTATTCCTCTTGTTCTATTTTCTTTTCTTTTTTTTTCAATTTTTATTTTTTTCGGATGTACATCATATTTCAAATTCTGTATACATTACATCATGTTCACCACCCGAACACTAACTATAGTGCATCCCCTCACATGTGATCCTAATCACCCCTTTTGCCCTCCCCCTTCCCCCCTTCCCCGATGGTAACCACCAGTCCAATCTCCAATGCTATGTGTGTGTGTTTTTTTGTAGTTTTTATCTTCTACTTATGAGTGAGATCATATGGTATTTGACTTTCTCCCTCTGACTTATTTCACTCAGCATAATACCCTCAAGGTCCAACCATGTTGTCACAAATGGCTGGATTTCATCATTTCTTATGGCTGAGTAGTAGTCCATCGTGTACAAATACCACATCTTCTTTATCCATTCGTCCCTTGATGGGCACCTAGGTTGCTTCCAAGTCTTGACTATTGTGTATAATGCCGCAGTGAACATAGGGGTGCAAGTATCTTTATGCCTTTGTGTTTTCAAGTTCTTTGGATAAATACCCAGCAGTGGAATAGCTGGATCATATGGTAGATCTATCCTTACTTTTCTGAGGATACTCCAAACTGCTTTCCATAGTGGCTGCACCAGTTTGCACTGCCACCAGCAGTGAACAAGGGTTCCCTTCTCTCCACACCCTCTCCAACATTTGTTGTTTCCTGTCTTGTTAATTATAGCCATTCTGACCGGAGTGAGGTGATACTTAACTGTAGTTTTGATTTGCATTTCCCTGATAGGTAATGATGTTGAGCATCTTTTCATATGACTGTTGGCCATCTGTATTTCTTCTTTGGAGAAATCTCTGTTCAGATCTTTTGCCCATTTTCTAATTGGATTGTTGGTTTTTTTGTTGTTGAGCTGTATGAGTTCTTTGTATATTTTGGATATTAACCCCTTATCTGATATGTGGTTTGCAAATATCTTCTCCCAATTGTTAGGTTGTCTTTTCATTTTGTTGATGGTTTCCTTTGCTGTGCAGAAACTTTTTAGTTTGATATAGTCCTATTTGTTCATTTTTTCTTTTGTTTCCCTTGCCCGGTCAGACATGGGACTTGAAAATATGCTGCTCAGACCAATGTCATAGAGCATACTGCCTATGTTTTCTTCTAGAAGTCTCATGGTTTCGGGTCTTACATTCAAGTCTTCAATCCATTTTGAGTTTATTTTTGTGCATGGTGTAAGGGAATGGTCTACTTTCATTCTTTTGCATGTGGCTGTCCAGTTTTCCCAGCACCATTTATTGAAGAGACTCTCCTTTCTCCATCGTATGCTCTTGGCTCCCTTGTCGAATATTAGCTGTCCATACACGTGTGGGTTTACTTCTGGGCTCTCAATTCTGTTCCATTGATCCGTGTGCCTGTTTTTGTGCCAGTACCATGCTTTTTTGTTACTATGGCTTTGTAGTATAATTTGAAATCGGGGAGTGTGATACCTCCAGCTTTGTTCTTTTTTCTCAGAATCCTTTGGCTATTCATTTTTTAAAAGAGCGTGTGTAAGATCATTATTATATCTTCTTTAAAAATTTGATTGATTATACCAGTGAAGCTATTTGAGTCTGGAGTTTTCTTTTCTCATAACATTTCAATTACATGTTCAATATCTTTATATGCTATAGGGCTATTCATCACTTCAGGTGCTTTTTGTGTCTGTTTTTGTAATTTGGGTCTTAAAAGAATCTGTTCAGGGGTCAGGCCAGTGGTGTAGTGGTTAAGTTCATGTACTCCACTTCAGTGGCCCAGGGTTTGTTGGTTTAGATCCTGGGCATGGACCTAGCACCACTTGTCAAGCCATGTTGTGGAGGATCCCACGTGTAATAGAGGAAGATTGGCACAGATGTTAGCTCAGCAACAATCTTCTTCAAGCACAAAGAGGAAGATTGGCAACAGATGTTAGCTCAGGCCAATCTTCCTCACAAAGAAAAGAAAGGAAAACAAATCTATCCATTTCTTCAAAGTTATTAAACATATCGACCTAAATTTGTTTCACAATAATCCCTTAAGGTCTTTTACATATCTGTAAGAACTGCAGGGATGTGACCCTTTTCTCTTCTGATACTGGAGATTTTAATCTTTCTTCTTCTACTTTCTTTTTTTCTTTCTTGTGTTAGCTAGAGCTTTATCAGTTTTACTAATGCATTTTCAATCAGCCTTTGGCTTTATTTGATTTTCTCTATTGTTTCTCCAGTTTCTATTCCAGTGATTTTCTGCTATTTGTTATTTCCTTCTTTCAACTTAATTGGGCTTACTTTGCTCTTATTTTACTATATTCTTAAGTGGAAGCTTAGATAATTGATTTTATAGTTTATTTTTTCTCAACAAAGGATTTGAAGCTATTAATTGTCCTATAAGCACTGCTTTAGCTGTAAGCCACAAATTTTGATATATTGTATCTTAATTTTCATTCAGATCCATATATTTTCTGATTTGTCTGTGATTCTTCATTGTTCCATGTGTTATTTAGAAGTTTAATTTCTAAACATTTTGATATTCTCCACATATTTTTCTGTAATTTCTATTTGCTTTGTAGTTAGAGAATATTTATAAACTTATGGAGACATTTCTATAATCCAACAAATAGTCTATTTTAGTGAATATTTCAGGTTCACTAGAAAAGAATTTCTGTTCTGAAATTGATGGGTGTAATATTCCATAATGCAAATTAGATCAAGTTAGTTGAGAGGATTATTTATATATTCTATATCTTTATCAATTTTCTGTTTACTTGTTTACTTCTAGATTAACCCTTACCCCAAGAATAGTTTGCCCCACTCCTATGTGTAGTCTTTCTCAGGTGTCTATTCCACAGACCATCATTCAAC
Organism: Equus quagga; assembly: GCF_021613505.1. Taxonomy (NCBI): domain Eukaryota; kingdom Metazoa; phylum Chordata; class Mammalia; order Perissodactyla; family Equidae; genus Equus; species Equus quagga. Next base: position 89,263,034 of record NC_060270.1, read on the forward strand.
AAGACCTCTTTATTCTGGCTGGTAAGAAATTGAATGTTTCTTGGCCTTTTTGAGCTCTGAGAATTGTTTGGCTTACAGCTTCCACATAACTGTATTTCCTCAAAAATTTTTTCTTTGCTTAGCCTTGTAGAGTTCATTCTATGTATGCAAAGATTCTTCTTCAGCCAATGACTCAAAGGGACAACTATATGGATCTTTGGAGCTTTCTCTGCATGGCTTCCTCTGCTTCAGCATGGGATCTTGAAAATTACACACACGCAGTCTCTTCAAGCTCTAAATGATGCCTTCTCAACCTGAAGGATGGTCTCTGTTAAGTCATTCCCACCCAGTGCTGCACTTTGCAATTGGCTCTATCCAGAAAGCCATTGCAATTAAAAGGCTTCCACTTTTATCATTTGCTTCCCTTACTCTCAGTGACCATAGTCCTGTGCTGCTTGTGATTGTGATTCAATGCCTAAAATAGATATTTTTTATATTTTGTTCAGCTTTATCATTGTTTTCAGATAGAAAGTCTTGATTTTTCTACTCTCTCTTATCTGGAAGACGTTCTGTAATGACTTATTCAACATCCATTTTCCATGCTAAACTGATGCAGTCTATGCCCTCATGCATTTAATTATCTTCTTTCATTTTTATATCTCTACATAACAATTTTTGGGATAGAGTCTATTGCTTAATTAATTGTTGAATTATGTTAGAAAATAATCCTATGCTAATTAAGGAAAGCATAAACAAGGATATTGATGTTGGATGTTCTCTTGAATACTTTCCATAATTTTGCTAAACAGGAGACAAAAAAATCATATGCTAAATATCGTGGTGGTGAGCAGAGATTTTTATTTAGTTGAGTGTTTAAATAAATAAGAAGTGGTTTAAGGCAACTTCTTGTTCTATGATTGGGCATCGATGGTGTATATAGATGAGAAGGTCAAAAAAGCAGAGATTTTAGGATATGATATATATATCATTAAAATAACTGAGCAGAGTCATTCTAGGGCATATAGCGAGACAAAGTGAAGGGAATGACGTATATCGGTATGTAATAAACTACAGTTATTCAGTCAGGAATTCTCATGTATTTTTGTCTTTCAGTTTCAATTGTAGGATTAATTCAGGGAGAAACAAGAATTGGTGTACTTAACTAAAAGTCACTTTGGCATTTTGAAGGGAAATTGAGATACGAGAAATTACCCAATAACTGCAGTGTTTGGAAGGTCTGAGTGACTTCTTTAAGAAGACCCTCTTATTGTAGGGCACATGAAAGATGAAAGATCAAACTTGCTTCAGTGTAATGGAAGTAGAAGACGAACAAAATTAAGAGTAATAATCCAAATACATCTCTACTAGCCACAAAGTGATATTTATCTTTTCCCCACCATAAATACTTGCAGCTCTCTTAAACATTCTCTAAATATAAAGGGGAAGTGTTCAGATTAAGGAGATCATATATTATTGTTTGCATAGTTAATTGATTTCATGATGGCTGACTCAGCTTTTCTGACCACAGTGCACCCTATTAATTATGATTTTCAAAAACCCTTGAGACTGTCAATAACAATAATATATTATACATATATTTTGACTTTTCATGTTTGATGATTGCATGAAATGATAAATAGGTGTAGAAGTATCTAAAAGCATCTAAGCTGGGAGTTAATTTGAATACTGAGGTATGGTATAGATTTTAATTTCCTCATTTCTCCCAATGGAGTCTAAACCTATAATGACTCTTAAATTGTGTAAATTATATTTTTCTCCCTTGTCTATATTTCATAGACTATACTATAATTATTCACTCATTTATTAAAATACCAAGATTATACTGATTTAGGTTTAAATAAACTCCGAAGTCCTCAAGACAGCAGTTTTGTCTGAACAATATTTGTTTCATAGACAATTAGTACTGTGACTGACAGGAAGTTTGTTTTAAATAAGTATTTGTTGGATTAATGAATATACCTATGAAGTAGTTAATAAATTAATTGATAAATAGACTTTTATTGAGTGCTTTAAGTGCACCAGACATGTAATCAAATGCAATTCAACAAATATTTGTTGATAATGTTTTATGCTACAGACACTGTGCAAGGTATTGTGGTTGGCAACATTCTGGTAACCAGAAGAGGTGACAGAATTTAAAGATTTATATTCAAATAAATAAGGGTCATTTCATCCAACAAACCAAAATGTGTTTTTGCTAGATTAAAGAAACATAGAAAAGTAATTCAAATGGAAAAAATTAATGAAGTTTTATTAAATTTTTGGACTCAAAAATACCTTGAGCATAAACAAAATAGGATTCTTTAAGGAAAAAACAAGTTGATTTGAAACTAAACATGATTTTAAAAACTGTACATTGAAAAATAAAATAAACAAAAGAGTAGGGCAAGTTTCCAGCCAGTATAATAAAGATCTAGTGTCATTGATAAATAATTAGGTCATACAAATTGATGTGAAATACACTAAAACATGGACAGACACGTTTTCAAATACCATGAATATGAAATTAAAGCAAAAATGAAACCAGTAAATAAACATGTGGAAAAGTTTCAACCTAAAATCAAATATGTAAATTAAAATAATAACATTATTTTTAACACCAGCAAAATTTGGGAGGAGAAAGCTAAGTGCCCAATGTTGCCAAAAGTGTGAAAAAATCTGTAACATTTATGATGCTGATGGTATTATAAATTACTATACTTTCTAAAGAAATTTTGCATTTCAAGCAAAAAAAGGTGTATATCATATGATTCTCTAACACCACTTATGGAGATTTTATTAGAAAATAAATTATACTTTATAATTCATTATAAATTTATTATTTATAATTATAGTAAATTAGAAAAGCCAATATGATTGGGAAGGTTAGAAGGATTAAAGAAATCATGTTAAGCTAAATGAGGAACTATTTAGTAGCTCATATATCATAGTGTTAAGAACTTAAACTTCAGCATCAGATTCTCTTCATTTGAATCACAGATGAAACATAACTATCAGTCTGACTTTATATTTTCTTTTGAAAACTTCTGTGCCTCAGTTTATTCATTTGTGAAATTTGGATACATATAGTTGAATATACATTTGTATTGTAGATATACATATACTTGTACATACATTTGCCCACATAGTTGTGTAAATTTATGGCTTGCAAGGTGGAGTCTCTTTGAACTAACTCCCATAACATTTCAATCAATAAACACCTTTTGTGCTTTTACTCTATGCCAGATGCTCTGGATTCAAAGATGAATAAGAGACTGTCCTTTTCCTTAAGGGAAAGACTATTTGACAGCACACATTCAATGAAGAGGCACATTTCTATCAAAAGGATTTGGTAGAAGAGGAGTAAGGGAGGGGGCCAATTTTATTTGAGATGTTATTGCTTTTCTATCAATATGGAGGCTTTTTTGTCCCTTGACCTATGTAAAACTTAGTTTTCAAATCCTGCTAAAAGAATATCTATTCTTAATTAGTTTACGAGTTATGGTAGATTATCCACTGAAAGATTAATTACATGCTTTCCAGTGAAGTATTATAAACCATAAGTTTAAAGTTGGACCAGATGCATTTCAGCCCTGAAAACTCATTAACCATCTGACCATGTTGCACATATGGTAACAAAGTGAAGAATGTATCCAGTCAAACAGACATAAACACTTCTTCATCATTATAGGACAACTGCCTCTTAAAGTATGCCAGTAATCTCTCTATTTCTCATACCTACAAATGCCTGGTTTAGAAACAGAGAAGCTAGTAAGAGAGGTTTCAGAGGATGAATTTGTCAACCCACAGTAAGTACGTAGAAACAGAGACTGCTGCTCTCTGGTCTTCTGTTGTTGGAAAATTCAGCATTTATCTCAAGCTTATAATGAGTTTGAGATTGGAAATGTGAAACTCCATGTTGGGAGAGGACATTTTCTCTATTGGGGAAATCACCTGCACTGATTTCATTGGCCAAAATATTTTAATACCTAAATGATCTAGCTATTGGTTTATCGGAGAGGGACTGCCTCTACATCTTAGGCAGCTATCAAGCTTCAGGCGTATCCCAGGTCTCCTTGACAATTCATGTTCTCCACACAATAGGGCCACTAACAAAGTAAACATTTGTGTAGCTCTTCCCCTGTTAGACGATGGCAGCTAGCCCCAGCAGCCTGAACCAGGTGATAAATGCGGTGGTTTCAGATGGAAGTATTTAACAATTCCACATATAAAGCCAGATATATTGTGTCTGTCCATAAATATACCAGTCAAAATAGCTGCGTTTCGGTTTTTCCATTGATTTTTTTCTTTTTGCCAAATGTCTTAATTTAATAGGTATTTACACGTGCATAACAAACATTAGTATTACATGTGATCTATATTTTGATGAAAATTATTAATCAAAAAAAGTTTATAAAAGAAAAGAATCTTTTCCTCTCTTTCTTTGAATGTGGATAATCCTTTTGAATTCTTTAACAATCACCAGCTTACAATTTTATAATGTTGCAATATGTCCATATTGGCAAAGGAGAATTCTACCTTATAATACGATTCTTGAAATGCATCTGTTTCTTCAACGAATTTTCAGTTTTAAGGAAAAGAAGTGATGGTGAGGGAGGTGTCTTTTAGTTTGAGTAGACAGTTTTGTATGTGTTTACAGGTACAGATGGACCTACAACAATGGGTAAGATCTATCAAGTCGATAACATTATCTTCCTCTTGATGTATGAAAAAATAAATGACAATTTAACTTATTATTTCTTCTACTTTTGAACTGTAATGAATAGAACTGATGATAATTACCAAATTTCTAAATATATACACTAACTTGCTTGCATGATTTTAAAAAACAACCTGAGTTATTATCTTTCTTTATGGGTATTTTTGGAATAACATTTATTTGCTGATTGTGGGTGTTTATTTTCATGCAAGAACTTTAAAGAGTGTGTGAGCGCTGCTGTTAAAATAAAATGCTTGAGAGGAAAGGGACAATATAGTCTGCTATAAAATGCACGGGGATAAGCATAACCTTTTATTCATTAAATATGTTATTACTACGTTTTCTTTGTATTCATTTCCATTGTCATCTCTTGATTAAGTTAGTAATAAAAGGTTAAAGTTTACCAAAAATTTGTAGACTGAAGGAAAACAGTGATAGGGATTGGGCGAGGCATGTAGCATAATATAATTTAATCATGTAATTATTTTAAGTACATTTTGAGCAGATATTGTCTTCATGTCACAGACAACATATTTAAAGGTTCGTATAACATAGACCTGATCATGTACATGAATGAAGCTCTCGTCTGGACAGGTGGTACATCTTTAATTAAATGAAAAAAGAACTAGGACTTATAGTGGTAAATAAATTACTAAAGAAAGGAAATCTTTCTGGCTCTAAGGGTACTGAGGTTGTACAGAAGCAACAAAGACCCACAATTTGATGTTTCTATTTTAAATTTCAGTATGAGTTTAAATATTGCTACTGACTCAACAGTGTTCATTTTTATCTCTATCTCATTCTTTAAATAGTATCATGTACCAATTATCAGTTATAAAATAAATAAATAAAAATGGAAGAACGAAAAAGTAAGGGTAAAAGAAAATTAAAAAATAAAATCACAGCGGCCCGGCCTGATGGCGCAGCGGTTAAGTGCGCATGTTCCGATTCAGCGGCCTGGGGTTCACCAGTTTGGATCCCGGGTGCAGACATGGCACCGCTTGGTAAGCCGTGCTGTGGTAGGTGTTCCACATATAAAGTAGAGGAAGATGGGCATGGATGTTAGCTCAGGGCCAGCCTTCCTCAGTGAAAAGAGGAGGATTGGCAGTAGTTAGCTCAGGGCTAATCTTCCTCAAAAAAAAAAAAAATTAAAAAAACAAAACCACAGTAATTTAAGTACTGTAACACATTCAATAATATTCCATACATTTAGCCCAAGGGCTGCAAATCTGACCACAGGCATCCTTGTGGCCAACATGTGGGGGAAATATAGTTATTTTACCAAAATTTTTTCTAAAGAAATCAAAACAATTGCTCAGCATAATAATATTATAAAGAGACATAGGCTATGGAAAATTGGGATGAAAAATAATAAATCAATTAATGAAACCTCAGAAAGCACCACAGATTCTGTTTGCAATAATGGATATTCCTAAAATCACTTAGTACAATGATTTGTTCAGAGGAAATAAAACTGTTTAAAAATTAATACAGGATAAGAAAATATCTTCTAAAAAACTTGATCATGAATTTTGAGGACCATAGTTATCTCATTTTATCCCTTTATAGCCTGTAGCTTACTTATATATTTTATTAAAAAATTTTAAATGCAGCTGAATTAACTGTGATATCTACAAAGAATATTCATCTGGTAATCTGAGATGTTAGCATATTATCTAGTGTTTCATCTCTCAATATAATTTGCACTAGTATGGAGACTGTATATAAAAATATGCCATGGAAAAGTCATCATTTGCTTCTAATGTACTATGTTATGTTATACTGAAGGAACATTTTTAATTGAGATCTTCATGCCAGAAGCTACAGATTAGGGCTCTTTTGATGCTGAAATGGAAAAGTAGGTATAAACCAGAAGATAAATAGAGAGGACAAGTAAATGCATGAAGTACCTACTGTGTATCTGACAGTGTACTAGCATGTTCATGTTGATTTTCTCATTTGATTCTTAAGTCAAATCTACAAATTTGTTATTTTTATCCTTATTTCATATGAGGACATAGCAATTCAGGTGGATTGGTTTTCTTGCCAAATGTTACACAACACTGATCAGGTGGAAAAACCCGGGTCATTTGGCTCCCAGGCCTATGTTTGTACTACAGCTCTCCTTTCACATCCACAACTTTCAAAACATCCTCACCTATATTTCAGTAGGATCACATTTTAACCTACAAGTCCACAAAAATTTAAGTAAGAAACTGATCCATTCAGATATATAAATAACAAATATATATATGATAGGAGGCTAACTCAACACATATTATTGTTTGCTCAACCCTAGTTTAGGTAAGTTGCCTGGATGTTGAGATGTCTCACTATGATTTGATGCTTTATTGCATAGTGTTTGGTATCAAAAACATAGGTACCTTGTGAAGATGTGGAGAAATTGGATCTCATGTGCACTGTTGAATGGGACTGCAGAATGGTGCAACTGCTATGGAGAAGAGTATGGAGGTTCCTCAAAAAATTAAAAATGGAGCTCCCATATGATCCAGAAATCCCACTTCTGGATATATATCAGAATATAAATAAGGAGGAAAGGGTCTCAAAGCATTGAAAGCAGGGTTTCAAAGAGATATTTGCACACCCATGTTCATAGCAGCATGATTCACAATAGCCAAGAGATGGAAGCAAATTGTCCATTGACAGATCAATAGATACAGAAAAAGTGGTAAGCACATATCATGTAATATTATTCAGACCTAGAAAGGAAGGAAATTCTGTTACATGCTACAACATGTATGAACCTTGAAGGCATTATACTAAGTGGAACAAACCAGTCACAAAAAAGACAAATCCTGTATGATTTCACTTATATGAATTACCTAAAGTAGTCGAATTCATAGAAAGAGAAAGCTGCATGGCGGTTATCAGAGGCTGAGAGGAGGGAAAAATGGGGAGTTGTTTAATGGGTTTAGAGTTTCACTTTTGAGAAAGAAAAAAGCTCGGGAGAACTGTTGCACAGCAATGTAAACATTCTTAATGCTACTGACCGTACACTTCAAAGTGCTTTAGATAGTAAGTTTTATGCTGTGTGCTTTTCGCCACAATTAAACAAACAAATGAACACATGTGTCTTATAAGACATAAAAGAGGAAACTTGTATCATTGGAATTAGGACATCCTGTATAATATTAAATGGCCTGCATTTATCATTGGCTTCTTAGAAATGGTGAGTACATTTCTTTGATAGTCTATATGGAACCCTCAATCCTTTGCTAAGATCCTGTCAACTTCCCTTGGGTTGACATCCAGTCTTTGTCTGTGAAGTATTTCAGCCTTGTTACCACCTGTTCATTGTAAACTTCTGGCTACATCCAGCAGTGTCATTCCCACTTTTCTATTTTGACCCCATTTATAATGGTAAATGTGCACATGGGTGTTATATGATTGTTAAGAGTAGTTAAAGGAAAAAAAAGTATACAGTAGCCTGATCAAAATAATTGTGATATTATCTGACATAAAATGCTGTTCTCTTCATTAAAAACTATTATCTGAATTTTAGATTCCATAAGAAATCCCATCATGCTTGATGTAAAAAACTGTAATTTAGCTTTCTACTCTATTATACACTGAGCTCTGCTACCAAAACCTTACTTTATTAGTTATTTCAAAAAAAAAAACCTTTATGAAATACAATAGTTAACAGAGGTGCTAATGCAGTTTAAATTATATCATGTATTCAAAGTTCATTCTTTCATTTCTCTATTAAGAAACTTCAAATTGATTTAATTTTATTGAATTGAGTATTCTAATGGCTTAGTATCACTATAGATATATATTTATTTAGCTAGGTCTTTTCTCCATGTTTCTGAACTCCTTCATTCTTTTAAAATTCTATTCAATTTTATTTGCACAAAAATATGCTTTTCTTTTTCTGTTATTCAGTTTTTATCCTTTTTAAAAATAATTCCTTAGTGGATTTATCTTTGTTTTTAAGTACTTTATTGTTACGGATGATTCATATTGTCCTTCTTGAAATATCTTACACTAATCAGAGGCAATATTTCTCCAGTTTTAACCTTCTTACCTAATCGGTTTAACCTCTTTTCAGGAATAAAACTCAGTTTGGGATCTTCCTACATATGCTGTTAATTGCTTTCAAAAATTTATGGTTATCTAAAATCCCCAAGCTTATTCATTTCCCTTAGCTATTAAAATGGCATCAAGTCTGGATCATGACCATTAGCTAAGCAGGTATTATTCTGTATATTTTTAGCATTGTAAAAGTAGGCAAATAATATTATTTGATTCTCCAAATATGTTCTTTCTACCTTAAGAAGTTCACTTTAGATGCCTTTTACATTTACAACATAGGATAACTTTTAAATGGATCACACAAATTCCTTGATGAATTACTGCATTTTTTTTGCAAGTAGGGGGGTAACTAACTCGCATGAAGAGTGAAAAGGTATTTCTTCTCAGCATACATCTTCTGTTTCAAGACAGTTACATGATTTAAACATTTCCCAAGATTGCCGTAGTTAGCCTTTTTACAAGCTGCAGCAAATTCTCTAAGTATATATTTCCATCAATATGACTCTGTAGATTTGCCACATTACTCTTTATTTAAAAAGTAAATTCATAATCATTTGATTTGAATTTTAGTACTTCTTTACCATAACTTTGATTGGAATAGAGAAATTGAAAATGTAATTTTCTACAAGAAGAACAAAAATTAAACTAAGAAAATTTGGCAACAGATGCTTCAAGAACTTCTTCACTTGGGGGTACATATGTTTGCTTTATTAATCCTGTGCTGCTTGAAAATGCAACTTTTAAAAATCCCTCTAGAAATAGCTCAACACAAAGAAAGCACCAAAAAAAAAAAAAAAAAAAAAAAAACCGAAAAACACCAAACCAACCAACCCACCAAATACAAAGAGTGGTCATTAAGGATATTTCCCCAGTGATACCCTGAATTATTGGTGCAGTGTTCGCACGGATGAGTTTCCATTTTCTCTTGTCTGCTGTTTGTCAATGACATTTTGCATCATTCTTCTGTGGCTTCTTTCTTCTTTACTTATTTTTATAAATCCTTTTTTACCAGTCTGCCTACCTACTTCAATTACTCCATATTTATTATTTGATTAGCAGACCACTATTTCTTCAGAATGAAAAGAGTATGGGAATTCAAAATAGAGTCCAGCAATCTCAGGTGAAAGTTCTTGTCTGTTCGCTGAAGTGGAAGTCCTTAATGATGGAAAGATATTTGAAGAAAATTACTAGGTTCAATTACTTTAACCAAAACTAGTTCCTACAAAATATTAGCTTAACAATTGACTACACAGCACTTAGGTATTAGTCAAACTCACCTACGGAAGAAAAGATTATAATTTCCCTTTGGTTTCTATTTCAATGTCTTTCCCATAGGAGTCCTTAATATATGTAAACATAACTATTTTAGAGTATTCCTTTTTTTATCCTTATAATGCCATAAAAATAACTGTATTTAAATGCATATAAGATTGAATGAGGGCAAGAGTTCTGTCTTGATTATGGTTGTCAGATGCTAAATAAATATTTTTGAGTTAATGAATGTATCATACAAAAATAATCAGTTGACTCAATCAATTCCCTAAACATATAAAACCAAGTTAACTGGACAATTCTGTTACAATGGACTAATATCTAACCACTGTGTAGTCAGTGTACATCAGTAATAGGCAATGGGTTGGCTACTGGCTACCTGCCTCCAAACTAGATGCTGCTTCTGTCTATGATCTGATTTCAAATAGGACTTTTGAGTTCATAAAAGAGGAGGAAGAGGAAAAAGCAGTGAAAAACCAAGATATACAAACAGAGAAAAACACTTTCCACAGCAACCGACTTTGACCAGGAGAGAAATCCTTTAACAATGTTTCACTCTGTGCAAATGGATTGTGGAGAGGAAAGAGGTTAGTGTAGGAGGCTGGGAATTGTCCAGGAGAATTGCCCTGTGGAAAGAATAATACCAAAACCCTCTAGTCCCAGTCCATCCTAGTCTATAACATTGCAGCATTTTGCTGTTTTGGAAAACAAGGGTGACAGCACTGCCCCAGCCTGTACAATTTGTCCTTGTTTCTCTAAACAGTGATAACCCCACAACTGTATGGGAAGGGAGGTGCATAATGGAGAACTTTGGTCATTTTGGTACTCAGCGTCAAACACTGTCACATGATAAGCAGTCAGCAAGTGGGTTATGGGTGGAAATGCACAAATTCTAGCCACAGATCTGATCCTAATAGCTAAATTATCCTCATAAAGTTATGCGAACTATCTGAATATGTTTCTCTACCTGCAGAATAAAAATGGTAAAATCCATCTATCAGTGGTTCATGGATGCCAAAGAAAAGAGGCGAAGGCACTCTAAAAGAGTACAGAACACATGAAGTCTGAAAAATAAGAATACTCTCTCTATTTTGAATACACCCGTTCATTAATTTTTTATTCTACATTTTAGATAGCTTTAGTGAGGTATAAATAACACAGCACATAAACAGCACATAAATTTTGGTAAATTTTGACATATGTATGCACTTGTGAAAATATCACCACAATCAAGATAATAAACATGTCATCACCCCTAAATGCTCCCTCATGGCCCTTGATAATCCCTCCATCCTATCACTTCCCCTTCCCCCAGACAAACACTGAGCAACTCTACATCACCATAAATTAGTTTCCATTTTCTAGATTTCTATATAAAGGAAATCTTATAGTATGTACTCCTTTTTTTCTTTTTTGTTCTGGCTTCTTGCACTCACCTAATTATTTTGAGATTCAGCCAAGTTTTAGCATGTGTCAATAGTTCATTACTTTTTATTGCTAAGTATATTCCTTTGCATGCACATACCACAATTTGTTCGTCTTTAAACATTTATGGGAAATTGGGTTATTCCCATTTGGGGGCTATTTTAAACAAAGAAGATACAAACTGTTGGGCACAAATCTTTTTGTGGATGTGTGTTTGTCTCCAAACACACATTCTTTTGAGTAAATACCTGGAGTGGAATGCAGGGCAATATAGTAGGTATCTGTTTACTTTTTAAGAGATTACCCAGCTGTTTTCAAAGTAGTTGCACTGTTTTACATTTCCACCAGCACTATATGAGAGTTCTAGTTCCTCCACTTTCACACCAATGTCTGTGTGGTCAATATTTTTAATTTTGGCCATTCTCCTGGCTATGTGGTGAATTGGTAATTCTAATTTGCATGTCCTAACAATTTTGAACACCTTTTGACGTCTTTATTTGCCAGCTTTATACCTTCTTTGGTGAAATGTGTTTAAGTTGTTTTCACATTTTATTGGGTTGTTTGTTTTCTTATTATTGATTTTTGATAGTTCTGTATTTATTCTGGATGTAAGTCCTTTATCGCATACATCATTTGAAAAATATCTCCTCCCAGTTTGTGGCTCATCTTTTAATTCTCTTAATGTATCTTTGAAAGAGCAGAAATTTTTATTCAAAACTTTTAATCAAAATCAAAGCAAGTTGTTTTGTGGAAATTGATAAACTGATTGTAAATTCATAAGAGAATGCAAAGGCCTACAAGAACAAGAATAACATTAAAAGAACGCCAAAGGTTTAGCACTAGCACTGCCTTGTTTCAAGACTGATTTTTGAGTTATGGTATTCAAGACAGTGTACATTTGACGTAATACAAAGATAGTTCAATGAAACAGAATAAAATGTCCACAAAAGTTTCCACACAGTTATGGGCAGTTGATTTTTGAGAAATTTGAAACACAATGTAGTGAAGAAATCATAGTGTTTTCAACAAATGATGCTGGAAAAGTGAGTTTTCATATTCTCTTTAATAAGAACTTCAATCTGTAACTTGCACCATAAATAAAATTAACTCAAAACTACAAAACTTCTATAAGGATATTTCAGAGGAAAATGTATGCCCTTGAGCTAGCAAAGATTTCTTAAATTCAACACCAAAACTACAATCTGTAAAAGAAGAAATTAATGTAATGGATTTATTAAAACTTAAAACCCCACATGTTAACATTTAGGTGATAAAAAGCTAGCATCAGTTTGCTTAGCAACATTCTCCTATTGAAAAAGGTGGGCAATCTCATATGTTAAAAACAAAGGTGGAATTTTTTGTTACATTTATTCTTATTAGTTAGATATTCTGGAATTATTGTAAATAGTGTTCTAATTATTTGTTGCCAGAATATAGAAATATAGTATAATTGGTATTGTGTACAATAACCTTGCACAATTCACTTATTCTACTAGTTTGACTACAGATAGTTTGGATTTTCTATGGTCACAATGGAATCATCTATAAATAGTGATGCTTTTTAATTTCAATTCTGATAAATTTTATTCCTTTTTAAAATTTATTATGCTGGTTAGGGCATAAAATATAATGTTGAATTTAAGCAGTGACAGTGGCCATCCATTATCCATAGAATTAGTAGTGATATCTTGTTTTGCATACCTAGTTTTGGTAATTTGAGTCTTGTTTTTCTTTAGTAGCTTATTATTATTATAATATTATGACATTATTAGTAACTATTATTAGTTTATTAATTTTATTAGTATTTTCAAAGAACCAATTTTAACTTTACCAATATCTTCATTTTTTGTTTAATTTGTTTTATTTATTTCAGCTCTTCATTATTTCCTTCTGCATGTATTTTTTTAACTTCTTAAAAGTTAAATAGTTAGGGCATTGTTATTTTGCATATACCTGTTGGCTTTTTGCAAGTCTTTTTTGAAAAAATGTCTGTTCAGATCCTTTGCCCATTTTGTAATTGACTTATTTGCTTTTATGCTATTGAGTTTTAGGAGTTCCTGTTATGTTTTGGATATCAACCTCATATCAGATATATGGTTTGCAAATATTTTCTTCCATTTTGTAGGTTGCCTCTTCACTCTATTGATTGTTTTCTTTGCTGTGCAGAAGCTTTTAGTTTGGTGTAGTCCATTTGTCTGTTTTTGCTTTTGTTGCCTGTGCTTTTGAGGTTATATCCAAGAAATCATTGCTGAGACCCTATGTTTTCTTCTGGGAGTTTTATCATTTCAGGTCTTACGTTTAAGTTTTTAATCCATTTTGAGGATTTTTGTGTGTGGTGTAAAATAAGGGTCCAATTTTGTTCTTTTGCATGTGGACATCCAGTTTTCCCAACATCATTTGTTGAAGAGACTATCCTTTCCCTATTGTGTATTCTTGGCACCTTTGTGAGAGATGAGTTGACCATATAGGCATGGGTTTACTTCTGGGCTCTCTATTCTGTTCCCCTGATTTATAATTTGAGGCTATGTGTCATTAGGTACATACCAGTCTAGAACAGCTATGTCTTTCTAGTCTATTGACCCTGTTATCATTATGCCATGTTCCTCTCGTCTTAGTTTTCATCATCTGATATTAACATAGCTTCACTTTTTCCTTCATTTTAATGGTACATAATTTCCATATTTTATTTTCACTCTTTCTATGTTTATAATTTAAAACATTTTTCTTATAAAATTGGATATAGTTGGATTTTGTTTTTTTTAAATCTAATCTAACAATTTTCTTCTTTGAAATTGGAGTTTTTAGTATACTCATATTTAATGGAATTACTTATAGGTTTGAGTCAAATCTACCATCATAGTCTTTGTTTCTATTTTTCCATTTGTTCTGCTTCCTTTTTCTTTCCATTCTTGCCTTTATTGGATTGACAAAGCTATTTTTTTCAAAACTCTATTTCTTCCTTCTTAACTTGTTAGTGATAGGTTATTTTATTATGCTTTTTGTGATTACAAAAAGAATGATTTTTAAGTACTTGTTCTCAAGACCTCTTTGCATTCTTCAAATTCTTCAGGTACTGAAAGAGCTTTCTTTTTTATGGGTTACATTTATACAAAATTACATGTTAGAAATTAAAATTGAGAACATTTAAAAGCGCATCGTTAGCAATTCATTTAAAATAATAGTAAAAATTCATTGCCTGTTAATATAAATAATATATCATTAAAAAATAAATATTTCCAAAAGAAAAAAATTAGAAAAATAGCATTATTTCATATTTTTGCAAATATCTTTGCTGCCTGATTTAAAGAAAGACAGCTAGATTCTTATATCTGATTCTCTATTCAGAGATACTTGTGATATTTTTATTCAAATATGTACGGAAAATCTGGTCTCATAGAAACATGTAATTGGAAAAGGGAGGAGTATATTCATGGCCTTTTTAGATAATTGCATATATTTCCTTTGCAACTACTACAAATAATAGTTTCTTGAAGGTTAGTTGCAATGTGGAATCTGAAACCATATCAATATATTTTGCATATACTGTTATATTAGAATCCATTGGTCTATTTGCATTTTGAAAAGGTTAGTTTTACCATTGCATGCTTTGATAACATGCATTAATCTTTCATTAAATGTTGGTTTGCTGAGTTATGCATGTCTTTCAAATGTTGACACATTTCATTATATAATATACTAAAATTAATATTTGTAATTATCATTGCAAATCTCATCAAAAAGTGTTTAAGTGTTGGGGATCTATAAAGTTCATGTTAATAGATACAAGTTTTGAATAATTCTAATTTTTTTAGAAGTTTAATTTTGTGAATGGCACAAATACTGTTAATTGTTTTCCTTGATAGGATTTAAGTGACAGGTCACTTGGTTTATTCTTAAACAAATGTCTGCCAAACACCAAGTTTGAATTTCCACATTTCCCTGTTAGTCAGTCTTTTGAGTAAAAGTAATGTTTAATAAAAAGTGGCTAGTTCAGCTTGCAACACAAATAATTGCACTTGCGTTTGATAGTTTCCTTGAGATAACCATCATACTTGGTGTGCAAGAGAGTAGCTTTGTGTAGGTTTCCCATTTCATCACACAAGATATTAAGAATGTCTACTCAAGAGCATTCTTAAAACTGGTTTTTGTTTGTTTTCCTTTGAGAGTGTGAGAAGAATACAATGATTACTGATATCATTTGGTGCCACTGACGTGACTCAGACCAAAATATCAGCATTACTTTTGTGCAGAGTAAATGTTAATACAATGAAGAGAATAAATAAGGTCTTAGAATTAGAAAAATAGCTCTGATATTTTGGATGCCCCATCCCCCACTCCCCAGAAGCCTGTCAGGGATGGCCCAGGAGTCATGGACACCACTTTGAAAACAGCTACGCAAACTCTACAACATGCATATTTGGCACATTAGAGTCAACTATTTACTAAATTTTGACATTATCCCAGACAATGCAAGGACTTTAAAATACTTTAACTCCATTTACCCCTCTGACTCCTTTTATGCTATTATTCTCATATATCTAAATACATATTTCTTTGCAAAACCTACAGAAGCTTGTTATTATTTTGTATAAGAAAACATTTATATAGATTTATCCACATATTTAGCATTTCCATTGCTCTTCATGTTTTGTTACATATTTGTACTTCTATCTGGAATCATTTTTCTTCTGTCTGAGGAACTTAATTTAGAAGTTCCATCTGCGTGTGCTCCAAAGAATGAATTCTCTGTTCTCACGTGTTTGGATACATCTCATTTTTTGCCTTTATTTTTATAGATTATTTTCACTGGAGGTAGAATATTAGGTTGTCATTTATTATTATTATTATTATTATTGTTGCTTATTATTATTTTCATATTTTAAAAATGTCATTCCATTGTCTTCTGCTTTGTGTCTTTCTCAATCCCATCTGGATACTGGCCCCTACTATCCAATTACTTCAAAGAGCCGTTTTCTGTTTTTCTAGTTGTTCTTGGCAAGGCTTTTCTTCCTCATACAAGCTACTCCATCATAGCAGGAAACAGAATTTCTTTCTAATTCATTTTTAATTATAAACTAAAATTAGTGAAGAAACATTATATCTAATTCTAATTGCATTTAATTATTTTAAGTATTCACATACTTCAATATTTGTTTGACCTTGATTACTAGAAAATTAGAGGGGAAAACAATCAGCTACATTTAATCCATCCACACATTTCTTCCTGTGGTTCTAAGGCAGAAAGCTGAAATTTGTCTTTGTGTCAGACTCTTGTACTTCAGAATGAATCATTTTGATAAACCCTCTTAGTCATGAATAAGTGAGCCAACTACCTTTGTATTGTTTTGGCAGCAGGCCCAAATATTTGTTGAGTAAGAAAAATGTCAATTCTTTATAGGACGTTAACTATTTTCATTATAGTGTGAAAGGTTATACCAGTTGAATAATGTGAAATGGGCATTTCAGCAGAGGGATAATTTGTATATTAAGAAGGAATCTTCAACATCCTATAGTGGGAGTCTGAGGAAGGAGACAGAGGGAAGTGAGGAGATGAATGTGGAGGAGCCCAGGGAAGAATGGGCCTATCAAGACACGGGAAAGAAAGAGAAACAGCCAAGAAGGACCTCCTCAGTGTACGGGAAAAACCAACAACTGCAGGGGAGCAGAAGTCCACGAAACAATTTTCAATATTCTGTTTCTTCATTTTAATTCCCTAATGATATTTTTCCAGAGAAACTATGGTATTGATCTTCCAAAGTATCATTCAATGCAGACATTTCAAGCAGCACAGAAAAGCAGAGATGAGGACACTGGATGTTGCCTGGGAGGGGCAGTTTGCAGCCAGAGGTGAAAAGAAACATCAGATGTCTGCATTCCCTCGAGTTTCTGGAAGTTACTTGAGGAAGTTATTGGACCTGTTATGCTATTTCAGGAGACAACTTGAATTATTTTATTTTGATGCAAAAAGAAAAGATAACCTCAAAAGGATAGAAAACATGGACATACTCAAGTTCCAATGTCTATGAAATAAGGACCAAATTAGAGAATTACATAGAAAAAGTTTCATAGGAGGACATTTTATACTTGAAGAAATAATTTAAAATTCATGTGTGTAAAAAATACTAAAATATGCAATAACATACTGAACAGTGAATGTGCCTGACTCAATATTCATTTTTTCTATTTGTCTTATTACCACCAATAACAGAAAAACAAAGGATCTTTGATGACATGTTATACCTTTGAGAAAGTAGTTCATATTGACGAGAAGTTCCAGCCTTTAACCTAGAGAGCTGCCTGGAATGAACAGGCCTCTGGTTACAACTTCTAATACATAAGTTAAGTAGATTTTTAGCTATGCTTTTTTCTGTGGAACTACAAAATGGCAAATCTCTAAAATTTGAAAACTTCAAAGCATTGTTGGAAATTGATTTATAGTGTAAAACTCCACATACTATGAGAAGGGAAGGTAAGTTTCCTTCTCTTTCATTCATTCTTTTTAAAAATGTCTGCAAACATTAAAGGAATTTTTGCAATTTGGAGAAATAGAGTGAAGCAAAATAATAATAGCATTTTTTCATTTGTTCAAAATCCTTTACCACTTTCCAACTACTGTATACATATTATACTAAACCGCTGGAGGAACACAAAAGAAAGTCAACCAACTACTCGTTTCAATCTTATGTATACCATTTTGTAATGATTTGGCTATACTTTTTCATAAATGAACTAAAAAAACCAGTTTATTACTTAGTGTTAAAATATCATTATTTTATTCATTTAAATGTTCTAATTTTAAAACAAGGAAGCCTACCCTTCTCTCTTTTTTTCTCTTTCTATCTCAACAAGCATATATTTGTATGTATGTCAAATGTACATTAATCTAAATTTACATATTTATAAACCTATATGCCATATAAATACAAAAGGATATAGATATAACAAATATATAAAACTTCCATAGGTCCCAAATTTCTATAGTTTTATTTTCTGTTCGCAGCACATATTCAATTCAATATACTTATTAATCAACCATTAGAAATGTGTTGTGATGTTGAAACAGCCGTGGCCTTTGTTCCATGTCAGTTGTGTTGGCTTAGGCCGACACATAGCTACAAGGCATGACGGATCAAAGTAATTAAAGTTCCAATCATTTACCTTTCTATGTTCAATGTCAACTCAGCTAGCCTTCACCCTGAGTTCCTAGCATTTTAATATTGCCAGATGTATGTGTGTGTGTGCTTGTGTGCACGCACACCCACGTGTTTGTGCTTGTAAACAATATAAAAGGGCCATTGCTTTTTCTCTATTTAAAGAATGTGTCAGCATTTTCATTTTAAAGTTTACTTGTGTATTATTAAATTCCTTCAGCATTAGGCTTTTTTAAAATCTTGTCTTTCAATGAATTTACATTTCATTCAAATTTGGGACTGTCTTTGCCCTGGCATGTGCGATGAGAGCCATCAGTGGGTAGAAGTCCATATACTTCTGTCTATATCTATATCTATATTTATATCTATATCTGTATCTATAATTACAGATGCTGGGTAAAAGTTTGCATGGTCCTCTGATCAATCATTCTGCGTTAAGCTGGGTAAACACGAGTCCATCTATGAAAGTTGATTACATAATCAACTTCTTACAGATTTCTTAGACAAAGATATAGTTTACAATTTAAGTTTGTATCTCCAAGAGCCAGCTTTTCTAATTCAAGAAGGTAAATATAAAATACTGGATTTAGATTAAAGATCGAGTTTCCGTCAGAAGTTCACTCAAATCACATGATGTTCAATTTTGAAAATTAGCCAAGTTGATGGAGTCCAGGCAATCTTACACAGTACTATTTAATAATTTCTCTTCTCCAGATGATAGCACCAAAGACTTTAGCCAGATTTACATCTTAATGGTACAATCAACACCACATTAACACTTCCCATGGGAATCTATTCAATGACACCAATTAATGATCTTCATCCCCACCCCTTGGTTTTATACCTTGGCTTTATCTTGTTTGATCTTGCCCTAACATTTTTACCTTATCATCCTAAAATATGGTAATAAAACTTTTTAAATATTTGTCTTTATTCAGTTAGATGTCATTTGGCAAAGATCTCCATAATATTTTCTTTTTAATCCCTTCTATTTTTCATTTTTCGTTTGTTTGTTTAGTGGCAGCTTAGATGGAAAGGAAGTATATTTCTAAAATATCTACTAAGAAAAAGAACCCAAACACTTTTCCATAGAAAAAAATTTAGTCTGTCTAATTGTATAACTATTATTTGGAAAGAATATTAGATCAGTGGAATTATTACTTTTACAAAGTATGTCAGTTAAAGAATTATATTCTTCACAGACTTATAGAAATAATAATGCAGCCATTGTTAGTATTTGATTAGTGTCAGGCATTAATTGCATTTTGTTGATTGATGGCTTTAGGATAATACATTTGTTCCAAGTTCCTACATGAAACGTTCTTTTGATCCTGAAAGTTATCCAGTTAGGATCTCCTGGCCTCTGGCATTCAGTTGCTAAAAGCAGCATGTTCTTTTAGCTGTGGATGCCACAGCATTTTAAAGCAGCCTGCCGTCAACGCGACTCCGAGTCACGTGATCAATTAATAAGGCAGGATTCTTTTCATAGAGGTGCTTTGCCTTTTTAAAGTCATTGAAAGATTGCCAAATGCATTATTTTTGTTGCTTTATTACAGAGAATTCACTACAAATTGCCTGGCTTTTTAGTTAGGCTGACCTTTCTGGCCCATAAAAGGCAGCTGTAAAAGCTATATTTGTCAGACTTTTCATAAACCAATTGAATGTAGAGGGAAAAGATGGGGGATTGATAAATGGTACAGTGTATATGTGTGTGTGTGTGTCTGTCTAAATACATATTCTCTCTCTATCCATCTATCTATCTCACTTTGCAAAGTGTGGCTGTAAAAACAAAATTAAAATTATCACCTGTGTCACCATCATTCAGAAAATGAGGAATATATTAATGAAAAATTGGAATAGACAATTTCAGAATAAACAAGCAGACTTTCGGAAATGTTGACACAGCAAACTTACTCAACAATATGTTTTAGAGTTTCTGTATTTTAAAGTAAAAAGTCCAATGTTACAATATTGGTCTGGGTATAAATTTGACAGTATATGAATCTGGATTTGATAAAATAACAAGATAAAACATAAAAGCCTTAATTTTTACAGATATTTGTTTCATCATTGTATATTAAACACATGGTCATCATTAAGAAAACTAGTCACATTTAAATTTTTGCAAAATGTGAAAAGCATTGCAAATTAAAAATATTCTTGGCAGAAAAAAATCTAAGAAAAAACCACCCATGTGATTCATAACTCTGGCTCTTTGCTGGTCCCTCTCTAGAACTTGTATCTTTTATTTCTTTTTCAATCCTTTATTTTATTGACCAGAACAGCCAACGCTGTGTTGCATAGCAAAGTTATAATGAGGATGTTATTTTGCACATATAGATGAAATTCCTCTGGGATTTTACTAGCGACTAAAATGAAGTTCTTGGTTTAAAGTAATGTGTCTTCATCACCTAAAGAAGATTTACATGCTCATTTATACATTTTTGTTAGGAATGTTTGTTGAATTTTATCAAATGTCAATTCTACATATATTCAAATATTTTTACGATTTTAATCAATATGTTCTAAATATATTAATATATTTTTTATCTTAGATCATCTTCATATGCTCAGGTTAAACTTGGATGTAGTGTAATGAGATGTTTCTACCATGGGAATCACTTTTCACTATCTTCTTTAAGATTAAAGTATTTATTAATATTAGTGATTGGTCTATAGTTTTCTCTTGAATTTTTCCCTTAAATTTAAGGACTAAAATTATACTAATTTCATATAGTCCAGAGGAGTGTTCCCCATCTTTTTACATCCTTATGAAGATAACAACAAACTCCTCTCTCTCTCCATTGTCCCAATTTTAATCGCTGTAAAATAAAGAATGAAAAATAGAAATGTGTAATAATACAAAGTAAAGTTAAATCTGACTATGATGAAGAAATCGAGGCTGATTTAATAAACTTAAACTTTCCCTTGTTGTACTTATATCAGCAACTAATATTTAGTACTGATAGTCTTCATGATTGCGTCATGGTGTTGGTTGCTATGAGATAACTAGCAACATCAATACATAACATGAGAAACTAATCTGAGAAATGGTCCCAGATGACTTTCTTATTGGCACTTACTGTGTCCTGGGAATATGCCAATTCTTCCAAATATTTGTATATATTTATTAGAAGCAAAATGACATTTATTTTTAAGTTCTGCACAGACATTTGCACTTTCCATTTTAAGGATATAGCATTCCATGTAGATTTAATATTCATTATCTCTGCTAACTTGCACCAATATATTGTATCTGCTAAATCTTACACTATTTTTAGGGCTAAACCTGCTTAAATATAACTTAAGGCATTTGTTCATAACCTTTTTTTTTGTTGAAATCCTGGATACCACTGAGTATCTGATGCAAGTTCTTGACCTTTCAATAGGAAAAATAAATCAAGCCTACAATTGTATATTCAATGTTAAGGTTTACATCAGTCCGTTATAACTCATTGAGGGGCCCCAAGTTGAGAACCTGTGACCTAAGAAACATTAAATATTTAAATGATCTTCAGGTGTTTTTGCTTTCAATTGGGTTAAATGAGAAAAGAGATTAAAATTTTATCCCAAATATACTTTTTATGCCATAGGTAATTAATAGCATAGTTTTTATTGCAAGTATATGAAAAACTTTGTCAAAGAAAGTGATATATTTCCATAATTAAAACTTTTTGGTCTTAGAAATATAATAGAAATTCTCCTGGAATTGTAGAGATGAAAAGAACTACTTCTTTTTTTTTAATGTGTGATTTTATACCTCACCCAATCTTTGAAGTGTGCATGCATTTATATATGAATGTATAGTTGAATGTATGTATTTCTTGGTCATACTCCATCTACTTTAACAACTAGTTTGAAGTCACATTAAACCTGGCTGTGTGAAGAAGTGTCCCCTATATTTAGTTTGGCCTCTTTTTTTATTCTAGGAAAATGTTGAGATTCTACAAATCTGAAAGATTTTTATCTTGACTGATTTCTAAATTTAGATATCAGAATTTTTGTTATGTATACAAATTGTATCTGTATCTTACATAAAACAACAAATCACATCCACTTCCAAATGCAGTTACCTCTCTCTATATAAATCTCATTTTCAAAAATACATTTTAAACTTCGGGGTAAGTAAGCAGATATTGCTACTTTGTTTTCTATGTGATGAGAAATGTAATCCCTCTTCTTTCCTTACACCTACTCATACTCATACAGACACACGCACGCACACATACAAACACACTACAGCTTCTGTAAATTCTGACATTTCTGTCAAACTTTCTGTTGACAATTTTTAGCAGGCGCATGTTAATAAAGGTGTGAATGCAGCAGAATATTGCTGAAGTTTGGAGAAGACAAGTCTGGAGACTGAAAGTACCAGAAAAGTATGCATACACACCTCAGATCTATAGAAATCCGAGGATTGAAGCACTTGACGTTTCACAAAACCATTGAAATGGGAAACTCGGGACACGAAACAATCCTATTTAGCTGTCTTGGGACTGCAGGCCCCATCTGACTTGTGGGTTGTGAAGGAGATACGCTTCATCCTGACATATTTTTAGGTGCAGAGAATCAGTTGTTGAGTGTGGACATTTGTGGGTTCTGTGCTACCTCTTGGTGTCTCTTACAGCAAAAGCCTTACTGCATGCAGAATTTTAATCAGGGAAAACACTTAAAGCATTAGGCTTAACGTTAGGAATATAAATAACAAAAAGTAGTCATCAAGGAGTATCTGGATAAATCAATTTCTTTCAATATGTTTACCAGAATTATTTGCCCATTTCAAAGAAAAGTGATTTTTCCATTATTATTGTGATATAAACTCAATTTTTCATTATATTTTAAGTGCATTGGGCAAAACATTTAAATAAATCCATGAGATTTCGGTTTCTTGTACTTTATTTTTTCCCTGCATATTCTTAGGGGCCAAGATCTGATATGCATAGACAATTGGTTATTTGCTTCTTTAAAGTGATGGCCAATTGACTAATTCCAGACTCAATATTTTACTTGTGTTATAATGCTACTCAAATTATTTCATGCTTCAAAAGAAAGACCACACTTTGGAAAATGGCCCTATGTAAATGAACCTGTGAAAATCTTACATCTTTCTGTGTACGCACAAATAACATATTAATGCCAGATTTTTTTCTAATTTCATGTAGAGAAAATTCAATATTATACATAAATAAACCATATATTTAAAATAGATTCCAATATGCTATGTACTCTTATGTACTTCTAACATATGTCACTCAATATTCACATAGTGAAAAAAGAATATTTCTTAAACTAATTTCCCGTCTCAGGGATGTCAAAACTCTGAAAGGAATAATGTTAACAAAATTATACTTAACACTGCTAAGTAAAAAGATGCAGGTAGATCCTGTGCCATCTGGAACTCCCAATGGATGGCTATAGACCCTTCCTCACTCAAACACACAGACACTCCTTCTCTCTATGGGAAACAGAAAACATCTGTTTGGTGTTCTGAAATGCTGCCAAGTATGCATTAGAGCAGGTAGCATCAGGTTAAACTGTGTAATCAAAAACAAGCACTAATAGCATTTAGCATATACACACTTTTTAATGACCATGATGTTTCATGTCAAAGGAACTTTTAAATATTGTTTTTCAAACATTAGAATTACAAGCATTTTGAACATCTTTGGAAGAAAAACATACTGATAAGAGGAACTTCATTGAAATATTCAGAAAGTTTTCAGTAGAAATTACAACTTTCTTTAATTAGATTCTCCAGCTTTTGTATTTCCATCCTTCTTATTTTTTCTTTGCTTTTGAACATACAGTCTCTCAAATTTTTTTTTAGATCATACTGGAATAAACTTTGTACCAATGCATTGTTTACAAGTTTTCCTCCATTTTCTTGACCATTCAGTATAAGAATATAAATTTTGAAATCAATGGCAGCATTTCTTCAAGTATAATGACTATAAATGGTACCATATAACTCATAAATAATTGCTCTCAAGGAAAACTATGTAACTTAAAATGTTACAAATAAATTGATGTACACCAAAATATTTATCAGACTGCCAAAATGCATAGGTACAAACTTATTTTTAAGAAGTGTATTCATTTACAAGACTACACCAATATCACAAATCAAAAAGAGTCTGATTATATTATTAAAGACTAAGGAGTTCTCCTAATTTTTAAGATGTCTGCATATATGTTTTTATATTTGTGGTTGAATCAGAAGTATAAAGTTAAAACATTTGTACTTTTTCCTTTTACTTTAGTAGATATCCAACTATAATGTTGTGTTTATTATCATCTTGAAGAGCCATAAAAATTCTATCAATAGTTATTAATTTATTGATCAAATATTGTATTTTTATTTTGATATACTTCAACGTTTTAGAAACTCAGAATTAGTCAGAAGTGGTCTGACATATCTTGTTCCACATTTTTATACTTAAAGATATTTTCTATCAATGATTATTTTTAAAGTTTTCCAAATATATTTCCTAAACAAAGAAATTATCTTTTACAGTCTTCAATATGTTTGGAGCACTTCTGGAACGGCAGCCTGATGAGCTACACAGATTTCTCCCCAGTAAAACAACCATAATTGGTGAAAATTATATTAAAAAAATATAAAAAGCATTGAAAGCCTCTGGAAATTGTCCTAATGTCATAGTGGAAATGGAGAAATATGTATTTAGGGTAAGCTTCTAAAGATCTATAAGATTGAGAGTCTGTGGGATTTAAGCCACTGAGCCTCTCCCTTTCCCTCCTCCTTTTCCCTACTCAGTGGGATCAAAGCTCTGCTGCTGTTGGATGCAGCCAAGAATACAGAACTCCTTTTCCTTCCAGTCGCAGTCCAGGGCTATGGTATCTCCCTGGGAGAGGCAGGTTGCAAGTAGTTCTCTTCCCTCAACCCAGCTTCATTTTGCAGAAGCTCTATTTTAAAGAAAAGTAGCTGAGAGGTTTGGAGCTCCCTTCCTTTACCTCACCTCCATTTGTAGGGTGGAAGCTCTACCCCTGAGCAGCAAAACTGGAACCCCAATTACCTTCATCCTGGTTCACAGATGTTCCACTTCAGAAGAGGCAAACTAAGAAGACCGCAGGCTAGTGCTCATGCTCAGTACCCTGTTAGTAAGGCAGCGGAGTTACTCTGAGAAAATTGGGCCAAATTTTTAGTGAGATTGAATAAGAAAAGAGAAAAGACTCAACATACTATGATCAAGAATTTAAGGGTAGACATTACTACCAATGTTACAGAAAACAAAAGGATTGTAAGAGAGTACAGTACACAGCTGAATACTAATCCATTAGCTAACTTAGATAAAATGGACAACTTCCTATAAAGATACAAACTCTGACAACTGACTTAAGAAATAGAAAATCTGAATAGACCTAAAACAAGTACAAATATTGAATTAGAAATATCAGAATTTCACACAAAGAAGAGCCCTGGCCTAGATGACTTCGCTGGTAAATTTTACCAAACATTTAGTGAATTATTCATACTAATTCTTCACAAACTCTTTCAAAAAATAGAAGAAGAAGAAACACATCACAACTCATCCATTAAGGTCAATATTACTCTGAAACCAAAACCAGACAAAGACATGGTAAGAAAAGAAAAATACAGACTAATATCCCTTCAGATATGGATTCAAAAAATCTCAATAAAATACTAGCAAGTGAATCCAGCAACATGCAAAAATGATTATATACCATTTAACATAGCAATATAAAATCAGTTTAACATCAGAAAATCAATTAATATAGTACACCATTTCAATAGAATAAAGGACAAGATTCACATTATCATCTCAATATGTTTTGAAAAAGCATTGATAAAATCCAACACTCCTTCATGATAAAAGCATTCAACAAACTAGGAATAAAAGGGAATTTCTTCAGCTTGATAAAGGTCACTTACAAAAAATCCACAGCTAACATCCCCCCTAATGTTGAAAGATGGAATGCTTTTCCACTAAGATCACGAAAAGACAAGGATTAGATAATTAGTAATAAAAAAATGACATCTAGATTGGAAAGGCAGAAGTAAAAAAATCTCTATTTGCAGTTGAATGTGATTGTATGTATAGAAAATCCTAAGGAGTCTTGTAAAAAGCTATTAAAACTAATAAAGTCATTTAGCAAGGTTGATCGATGCAAGATCAATATACAAAAGTTAATTGCATTTCTATACGTAAGCAATGCACAGTCTGAAGTAAAACTAGGACATTTGCAGTATATTTATACATTTACAATAGTATAAAAAATGCAATATTTGAAGATACATAACAAAAGAAGTACAAAACTTGTATTCTGAAAACTATAAACACTGTTGATAGAAACTTTAAGTCCTAAATAAAATAGAAGACATACCACGTTCACACATGGGAAGACTTGATATCGTTAAGGCCCTACTACCCAAATGGATCTACTAATTTAATACAAGCCATAGCAAAGTCCCAGCTGCTGCTTTGTAGAAATTGAAAAGCTTATCGTAAAACTCATGTGGAGATGCAAGGGGCCTCCCTCTTCCCCATAAAATAATAATCTTGCAAAAGAAGTACAAAATTTGAGGACACAAACTTACTAATTTGTAAATTTACTTCCCAGCTACAATAATCACAACAATGTTGTACTGTGGTAAGAATAGACATATAGATCAATGAAATAGATTATAGAATTGAGGGTGCAGAAATAAACTCTCATATTTACAATCAATTGATCTTCCACAAGGCTGCCAAGAAATTTAGTGAGAGAAAGAATAGTATTATCATAAAATGGTGGTGGACCCCTACATCACACCACATACAAAACCTGACTCAAAATGGAACATGGATCTAAACGTAAGAGCTGAAACTATAAAACTCAGAAGAAAACATATGAGTCAGTCTTCATAACCTTGTGGTAGGCAAAGCCTTGTTAGATACAACATCAAAAGCATAAGCAACAAAAGAAAAAAAGATAAATTAGATTTCATCAAAATTAAGAACATTTATGCTGCAAACAGTACCGTCTTGCAAACAAAGACAACCCGAGAATGACAAAAAACATTTGAAACTTTAAGATCCAGTAAAGTATTTGTATACAGAAGACAAAGAACTCTTGCAACTCAAGGTTTAAAAGACAAAAAAAAAAAGAAGAATTAAATAATGAAGAAAGCATTTGAATAGATATTTCTCCAGAGAAAATATGCAAATGACCAATAAGTACATGAAAAGATGGTCAACATCATTGGCAACCAGAAAAATGCAAATAAAAACCATAATGCCATGCCATTCTACATCCACTAGGATGGCTATAATCCAAAAGACAGAAACAAACAAGTATTGACAAGGATGTGGAGAATTTGAAATTTCATCCATTGATGATGGCCACTTTGGAAAACAGTTTGACAGTTCTTCAAAATATAAAATACGGAGTTACTCTGTGACCCAGCAATTCTACTCCTGGGCGTATGCTCAAGAGGAGTGATAACCTGTGTTCACACAAAAACATATGTATTTTGTTCAAACAAAAATATTGTATGCATATGTTCATAGCAGCATTATTCAAAATAGCCAATAGTGGAAACAACCCAAATTATCATCTACTAATGAATAGATAAATAAAAGTTATCTACATCTATATGATGGAAAGTTATTTGGCAATGAAAAGGGATGAAGTATTGACAGAAAACACAATATGGATGATTCTTGAAAATATTATGCTAAGTGAAAGAAGCCAGGTACAAAAGAACTTATTTTGTATGACTCTAGATATGTGAACTGTCCAGACTAGAGAAGTCCATAGAGAGAAAATAAATTAGTGGTTTTCTACAACTGGCCAGAGAGGGCAGTTGAAAGTGACTGCTAAAGGGTGTAAGAATTTTGAGGGAGGGTAATGAAAATGTTCTCAAATTGTTTGTAGTGATGGTTGCACTCTAAGAAAATATTGTAATAAATATGGTTCACAATATTTGTAATGGCACAATGGAGTCTTTCTCTGCACATTTATTTACTTTTTCTTCATTGCTATCCAAGAGGAGGCCATGTTCTGTCACTGTTTTCAGTAGTTTCGTTGTGGCACTGAAAATCCACTATGGTCTTGGTGATTGAAAATGTGCTTTGTATTTGCGACTATGTGTAAATGTTTTAAGCCTTCTTTACGGATAAAGATGCCGTGGCATTGTTTTAGGTTACCAGGACTGCCGTAACAAATCACCACAAACTTGGCGGCTTCAAACAACGGAAATTTATTCTCTCACAGTTTTGGAGGCCAGAGGACTGAAATCAAGGTGTTGGCAGGGCCAGGATCTCTCTGAAGCCTGTGGAGGATGATCCTTGCCTCCTCCAGCTTCTGCTGGCCCATGGCATTCCATGACTTGTGGCAGCATGGCTACAATTTCTGCCTCCATTTTCACATGACCTTCTACTTTGTCTCTCTGTGTCCTCTCCTCTTCTTGTAAAGACACCAGTCATTGGATTTAGGACCCATGATAAAGCCAGAATGACTTAATCTCTAGATTCCTAACTATTTACAACTGTGAAGACCCTATTTCCAAATACAGTCACATTCTGAAGTTTCCAATGGACAGGAATTTAGGGGGAAACTATTCAATTACGACATGCATGAAAATTTAAGTAGTATAAATTGCATAAGTCAGAAACACTGGTTTGAATAATTTTCCACCCTTTACTGGCTGTGGGATTATGGGCGAAATATTTAAACATGAATCCCAGGATTCTCGTTGGAGGTTGAAAAATAATGATAATGATTCCTATCACACAAAGCAGTATGAAAATTAGAAATTATGCATATAAATGGCCTAAATACTCTGACTTGGAATATTTGATAAATGGAAATTAAAAAAATAACTTGTCCAAAGTAAAATTTTAATCATAAGCAGTGGATAAAGGCTTTAAATTCAAGTGTTTCTGACTCAAAATCTCTTTCCCACAGATTTTATCCTCCTAGCACATGTGGAATTGCATTAAAATGTTAAGTCTACTAGGGTACTGTTCAGATGAGATCATTTTAAGTAAAGTATGTTTATATGTTTATATTAATATTAGCCATGGTTTGTGGTTATTTCATTTAGGATAAGTTGTTAATGGCCTCTGACTCAACTTTCACATTAATAGGGCAAAGTGCCTATCATATGTAACCCAACTGGAGGGCTTCCAGAACCGCAAACCATGAAGGATTCTGAGGAATCTCTTACAAGGAAAGTATATAGTAAAATGGTGATTAAAAATAAGAATTAAAATGAAAACACAATTTAAAAAAATAGGAATTTCTATTATCCTACAATGTCTTTAGTTAGGAAGTTTTAAAATACATTTGTTCAGAGGGTTACAATTAAGGCAATTGAATTAGATATTAAATTGTAATATTTGAGACAACTGAATTCAATTAATAATTGTTTTGGGATAATTGGCATACCCATTGGTTCATTTCTGAATATGCATATTTTATAATTTTGTTAATCAGATAATTTTACAATTTCTTTTGCTTCTTCTTACTTCATATTCTCATTTTTAAAGAACATATTTCTTGAATTTCGAGATTCAGTAAAAGAGACTTCATTTAATATTGTTCTTTTTCACACATTGAAATATTATATGGTTGTTAAAATGAACTAAATCAACATGTATGAACATGAATAAGATTCAGAAACTTAAGTTGATTGGCACAAACAAGCTGCAAAAGGAATTATATACATTTGATAGGAAAACCACAATGCTACATATTGTTTATGTTTATAAAACTTATGTATTAAAAGTATGAAACATGAATCAGATTAAGGACACCAATGTCATAGTAATAATTACCTCTGAGAAGGTCAGGTTGGGAAAGCACTGGGGGTGTATGTGTTTTAGCTACTAGTATTTTACTTGACAGCAAGAGAGAGAGTTGAAGAAAATATGACAAAGTATTAACTGCTCTCTGCTTTACTGTTTTCTGTATATTATATATATATGATCATTTTTAAAATGTAACATTGATTTGATCATCAAATTAAGGCAAATCTGCTGACAGAGTTCCTGTCTAATGAAAACAAAACAAGCAAAAACAAAATCCAAGATAAAACATGTAATAAGTACCAACCCAAACCAAAGATATGTCTTCTTCTGTTAAAAGTTTACAAATACAATGAGACAAATCCTTTGCTGCATTTTTCGAAAAAGAGAAAAATTCCATCGATTTTCGTAAGCCTTTTGTTCCATCTTCCTCTTCCTTCTCCAACCTTGCAGTCTTACCCTTGTTTAGAGCAGAAGCTGGTCTGCTACAAGCCCAGTCACCAGCACCACTAATCTCAGAGAGAACCCTGACTCCAGGTGACATGACGCTTTGCATTCAGAAGTTAGTGCCGTTAGTTGACTGATCTCCCCTGTGTGACTGGGTGTTTGCACAAACACTGCTGTAGAACTTCATCTGTGGACATGAGGCTACTTTAACATGAAAGATTTTACATTTTGCGAAAAAAATGAGAGGGTGAGCTATATAGGAAAGTGAAGAGGTTTTGCCAATTTGGGACTTAGGAAGTATTGCGGACTGAATGTTTGTGTCCCCCTAAATTCGTATGTTGAAATCCTACCCCCCAATATGATGGTATTAGGGTATGGAGTCTTTGGAGGTAATTTGGATTAGCTGAGATCATGAGGGTGGAAGTGTCACATATGGGATTAGTACCCTTATAGAAGCCAGAGAGAGTTTGGTTCCTTCTCTGCTCCCCGCCACGTGAGGACACAATGAGAAGTGGGCAGTCTGAAACCTGGAAGCGGGCTCTGCCGGAACGCGACCATGCGGGCACCCTGATCTTGGACTTCCACCCTCCAGAATTGTGAGAAATAAATTTCTCTTGTTTATAACCCACCAAATCTATGGTATTTTTGTTATAGCAGCCCAAGCTGACTGAGACAGGAAGTATAGAAAATATACCCCTAACTATATTCTCTAAATGATAATCTCAAACAATTTCGATCAAATGTCTCTCATTTCTACAGAGAACTAAATTAAAGAATGAAGTTTACATCGTCTAAATCCATTTAGCCAGGCATGGAGAATCATGCTTGGAAAAGGAACTATTAAAGGAAGGTAGATTATAGAATTTCTATTTGTTTAAATATTAAAATAGTAAATTACTGATCATATTAGAAGGTGTAACATCCACTTTCCTGTTACAGAATTTGGGCCTCAAAGCTAATAGAGGGCTGTGTCTTTTCACTTAGGCAATAATCCTGCAACTGGGAAGCTAATCCTAGTTGCTGGGAATGTATGTCTGAACTATAAATTAATGGATTAACCAGCTTAGGTTATTTGCAACTTTTGAATCTCTGCTGTTAGTTTTGTGTGCTAACAAAGAAGAATTTGATCAAATTAAGAATATCAAATTTATTTTACACAACTTATTTAAAAATAATTGCCTGCATCTATTTTGATATATTGATGCTACACAGAAACAGGTGCCAAAATTGTTGCTTTAATTAACTGCTCAGCCATATATATGTGTGTGTATATATATATATATGTATGTATTTATATGTGTATATATTTAGTTTATATAAAATAGTGTTATATATATAATGTCTCTATAGTGATATGACTTATTTGCTTTTGTAATTTACAATTGTTTCAAGAGGATAACAGTCTTGATTTACTAAAAAAACTTGATTTGATTAGTATTTGCATTAAAGTTCTAATCTCACTGAGTAGTTTTATATTGAAACAAGAAAATATTATTTAATAATTGAAGTAAACCTAAGAACATTTAGAGACTAGTCACAATACCTAATTTAGAATGACCTTGGATTAATTAATTTTCACATTTTCTGTGTCTGCTAAAAGTTAACCTCATCCTGAGTGGGAAGAAAAGTGGAGGAAGGCATAGAGGTAAGGTTGACCACTTTTGGTCCTTAGGGAAATCTGCTGAGCTAATGAAAATGTTTACCATGCCAGCTCTAATTTCCTTTCAAATTGCTTTTAAAGATGTTTTCTTGAACTACTGCCTGTTAAATCTAAGATTTTGGAAAACCATTTGAAGGCTATTTTCTGAGGATTTAAAATATCACCCCCCATCATGCCTTCTTTTTGATCTAGCAAATATCATAACTTATATAATACAAAATATACCTAATAAGCCTATGGTTTCTAGATCACTGTTACTATCGTAACATTTTTCTTTGTATTTTCTTCCTCTGAAGAATTTGAGAAGCACAAATATACATAATTTGGTATTTTCAATGGATTTTTAACCTTTTGCATTATAGTCTAAGACAGGGATTTTTATAACAAATACATTTAAATTTCATGTTTTATAATGCTTTCTTTTTAGGATCAATACATTAGCTTTAAAAACACCTGACTATGTGAACTAATAAATCATGTATTAGAATTATAATTGTACCACCATAGGACATTGAGACAAATAAACATGGCAGAAAGGAACTCAACCCACCTCCACACATTGACTGACTGCCTCTGATATTGCTCTCTCTTCCCCCCACACTGGTTCTCTCATGGTTCCTCAAACACACCAACTCCTTCCAGTTTCAGGCCTTTTCATATGCACTTACCCCTGCCTGGAATACTCTTCACATGGCCGTATATTCAAATTAACCCGTCTCCCTCAACTTTTATATCTCACTTAAAATGGCACACTGCGTTGGAGAAAACTTCCATAACCACCTGGCACTTGTCACTGTCTGAAATGACTTATTTCTTCATCTTCTTATTGTATGCCTTTCCTTCCCTGCCAACGCCCCTCTCCTGCCCAACTAGAATAGACTTAAGGAAAGCAAGCATGCTGCCCCGTATCCACTGCTCTATTTCTAGGAACTGAAGCAATGCTTGGCACGTACCAGGAGCTCAATAAATATTGTTGACTTATGGAATAATTTTTTAATAGCAATAGATTATTATATTATTAAATAAACTTAAACATTACCTCTTTTGCTTTACTTACTCATAATACTTTTGTTTCTAATTTGCTTCTATATTTCTCGTATATAAATTTAAGCAGACATGTAGAGACAAGAAATGATGTTATATAGATTCCATTCTACTTTATTTACATTTTAGTCATAGAGACAAAAGACCAGATAGTACATTATATTTTCTTAAAGTTATGCCAGCTAAAAATCAAAGGTGAAACTAGAATTTGCTCTCTACCAGTCCTGGTTAGAAAGCTAAATGAATCCTTCTACCTGTTTTTTAAAAAGAGTAGTCAAATAGTAAAGATGGCATTGGATTCAAAAGAACTGACTTCCGATCTCTGCTGCATCTCTTCCTAGCAGTGGGATCCCGACATCTAACTATTCTGAGATTCAGATGCCGTAAATGGAAATCATAGCATTACTTCGAGGCTTAAGTAAGAAAATATATTCAAAGTGCCTAGTAGAGTCCCTGATAATGAATAGTCTCTCAATATATCGTATTTTGCTGCCACCAGTAACCAGTTAACTAGTGAGGTAATTGGTATGATTCTTGTGGTTCTAGCTGATTAATGTCAAGTATTGCAACATTCTCCTTCCAAATCTCTTCTCTATTACAAAACCAGGAATATTACTTGTCACTGCCTCAGGTTATGCCACTTGAATGCTCATAGTTACCTTCGTGGCTTCATTATAGCACCATGAAATCCTTAAATTAAATAGAAGTAGAAGGAATGAAGATGATTGTTCATTAATTACTTCACTTCTTGTTTATTAGCACTTTGTTTTTGCCTCATTAAATTTCAATCAAAACTACAACTGAAAGTAAGAAAAGGTAGTGTTTCGCATTCTATGGGAAACTGGGGGAGGTTACCTGAACAAACCCTCTTCTAGTTGCCTGAAAAAAGATGCTTACATTGTCAGTTCTTCAATCTTCCCGACCTTTAAACCTCCATTAAATGCTGTGAAGTAGCGAGTAAAACCTAAATCTTCCACAGAAAGAGTTATGAGAACATCAACACTTGATAAATTACTTCCTAATTATGCAATACTACTATTGTCTCTTTGTTGGACCAATAAAATATATGGCTGAAATAGAGATCAATTAAAGTAAGGTGCAGAACACGTGAATCTAAAAGGTGTGACACTTAATATGAGTTTCAGAATTTCTGAATGAATGTAAGTATTCTTACACTGAATACAAATACTTAGAAGGAAAGAGGAGGTTTCTATTTTTTTCTGCTAAGATGAGGTATATTCATAACCTTGTACCTCTTAAAGGCCCATATCTATATTTTTGCTTATAAGATCATGTGTGATGTTCACAACTGGCAAGATCAACTGGTAAAGAGTCATTACCTAGTAAATCACTGTTTCTCTGAATTCCAGGCTCATGGGGTAAGAGTGGTTTTAAGTTGGGAGAGGAAAGAATCAAGCAAGCAGTGTAGATAATGATTTAGTGCAACTTACTTGGAAAGTATTTAATAAATGATGGCAATGTTATAGTTTTGCTTTTCGGATATTTAATGTGTAGACTTTGAAGTCTTCCAGCTGCCCCCGAAGCCGAGCATCCAGCTTCTGGGCTGCAGCCACGCAGCATTCAAAGACCACTGCTTCAATTAGCTTGCCCCTACTTAGAACAGGTACTTATTGCCAGTAGTCATAAGTTAATCAACTAATGAGTCAATTAAAGAAGTAATTACAGTGTAAAACAGCAGGAAGGGGACTTGCTTTTAAAAGATGCTGTAATACTTAAGGTTAAGTCAAATCAGCCTGCTTACATTGTATCAGGTCTGTCTAAAATAAAATCTTCTTGTGTCTCTTCTATCTTGTGAATTCTGCTGAATTAGTTGAACCTAGTCAGTACAGCTGTTTACTATTGCCATAGAATCAGTGGAAAATTTAATAAATTTTTTTTTAAATTCCCTATAATGGCATTCTGTGTTAGGAACTAAAGCGTATGCAGGAGGGAAAAACATATTTAATGTGCCCATTGTTTTAATAATTGTGCCAAGAATGTGTGGATGAATTTTTCATTTAACCAACATTTCTTGTAGCACTGTGCAGGAGAATAAATGAACATAAACCATATTTTGACAATATCTGTATGCACTCTGAATGATACTTAAGTTTGATGTTTATTATATCTCTGAGGCAATTCTTTTATTTGAACACAATTTTGAAATTATAATGGAAATAGATGGAACTATATGATTAAAGGCAAAAGTACTCAATCAGATGCACATTTTTCTAGAATGTGTATTTGTGGTCAGATTGTTCAACATAGTTCATTACTACTTTGAGATTGGAGATGTTCTTATGCTAGTTCCAAAGATGTTTTAGACCAAGTGAAATTAGTTCATGTATTAGGAGAATCTCTTTCATTTTATGTCTTCATTAATTACTATAAGGAAAGTGGTTATATGTTGCTATCCCACTTTTCAGATTAAGAAATCTGGGGTACAGGGTTATCATGAAACTTGCTCAAGTTCACAGAATTTTTAACCAGCCTAGCAAGAGTTCATACACTGATCTCAAACTGCTTATATATACTAGCAATCCCTGGATTTTGGTGTTAGCAAAACCTGAAACTGTTATTGTGAGGAAATTTTAACTTTTAAAAATATTGTTAATGCGTTACAGTGAAGGGCAATTTTAATGAGGCAGAGAGCTTGCTCACCCCTTTCTGTCTAAATAGAATAAAGAAACAGATGTGTTTGAAATTCCTTTACCATCTGATGTTATTTTAGTAGGCCTAGTGGCTTATGTCAAGATTTCAGTCTCTTTCCTGGAGATCAATATTGAATCTATATTGTATTTGGCTCTCATAGTGACCTTCCTCTTGGCATCATCTCCCTGCTTAACTCTGATACAGTTACTTCTATCTGTAAATCACTTCAGTACCCAGGTGATATTTTATACACAATCACATATACATATGGGAATAACTACACAAATCCCAGCATGATCCAGAGCAGTGGTTCTCAAATGTAGTACACATCAGAATCATTCAGATTGCTTGTTAAAACAGATTGCTGGGCTCACCTGCAGAGTTTCTGAGTTAGTGGGTCTGGAATGGGGTCTAAGAATTTGCCTTTCTAACAAATTCTCAGGTAGATGCTGATGCTGCTGGGCAGAAGACCACTCTTTGAGGAGCACTAGTATTGAAGAAAGAGCAAATTCTTCAGAAATGGAATGTCCCAGGTGTAAAA
This sequence comes from Equus quagga, assembly GCF_021613505.1. NCBI lineage: Eukaryota > Metazoa > Chordata > Mammalia > Perissodactyla > Equidae > Equus > Equus quagga. Next base: position 89,299,752 of record NC_060270.1, read on the forward strand.
CCTATATTTGCTACTTCACTATATGTATAATTTGGACCAAGATAATTTACTTCTATAAATTTAGTAAATTTATTGTAAAAATCTAAATCTACCTCACAGTCTTCTTGGGAAGCTGACATCACTCAATGTATAATACATGGCATTTAATAGATATTCAAATATTCTCTTTTTCAGTGCTTTCTTTAGTGAATTATAAAGCATTTTTGTCCTATTAAGTATACTCGCTGTCCATTAGGCTGTATATTCTTCTTAAAGTTTATCATCTTTATCTTTTATTTTATTAGCCTCTTCCAATATTAAAGATATTGTAATTAATAGTCAAAATCAAAATATTCTCTGGTGTAAACTTACTTTATGGTTCACTGAAGAAGGTCTTTGCCTCAATATCAGATAGATATCTATTCATATTGTCTTCTGGTCAATTTCTGTTTTGATATTTACTCTTTAATCAATCTCATGGTATGTAAGTAATGTGGGGTGTGTGTGTTTGTGTATGGAGAGAAAGAGAGACAACCCAGATCCAAATCAATTCCTAACCAGATTGACTCAATGTCCCATATTAAAGATCTGACAGAAGAAGAGATGTGCCCGTTTCTGGCAAAAATAGTACTTATCAGAGTCCTTACCATTTTTCTACAAATGATATTCAGCATTCAATCAAGAAGTATAAGGCTCACCTTATAGAGGAAAGAAAAGAAAAGAAATACAATTCAAGTTGAGAGAGAAACCAACTCATTTTATGAGTTTTGGCAATGGTCCAAATATTGACTCTACCACACAGGAATTTAAAAATAACTATGAATAATACATTTTAAAAATCTAGTGGAAAAAGTAGAGAACATGAAGAGGTATTTCAGCAGTTACATGTAACTAATGAAAGAACTAAACATAAATGTTAGATATAAAGATCCCGATAACAAAGAAGTCCATCAAAGAACTCATCTACTGACAGGGCATGGCTGAGGGTGAATCAACAACTTGGAAATAGGTCAAAAATTTATTACAGTGAAACATGAAGATAATGAAGATCATAAAAAAGTAACAGTACATCCAAGAGCTGTGAGACATTATAAAACAGTTGAAAATACCTGCAATTGGAGTTTCAGAAGAAGAAGAGAAAGAGGTGCAGTAGAAGTATTTGAAGAAGTCATAGATGAGAGTTTTCCAAAATTAATGAAAGAGAATAAACCATGCACCCAAGAACCTTAGACAACCCTAAACAGAATGAATTGAAAAATAGTAGCATCATAGTCAAACTGCTGAAAGGCAGCCAGAGAGGGTTAGGGAGATGGGAAACATTATGCCCAGAGAAGCAATGATAAGAACAAGAGAAAACTTCCTATGAAAATGATGCAAGCCAGAAAACAATGGAACAACATCTTTAAAGTACTGAAAGAAAGAAAACTGTCAGCTCAGGATTTTATACCCAGCAAAAATATCAGTCTAAAATGAAGTCAAATGAAATATTTTTTTCCAAAAAAAAAAAAAACTGAGTGATTATATTTCCAGCAGGCCATACTACAAGATATGCTAAAGAGTATTCTTAGAGCAGAAGTATAATTTCAGATTAAAATCTTGATCTGTACAAAGAAGAGCAGTAGAAATAGTGAAAATGAAGGTAAATAGAAAGGACATTATTTCCTTTAGTTTTAATTGCTTCAAAAGATAATTTACTGTCTAACACAAAAAATATTAATAATGTATTGTTGGGTTTATACAGTATTTAGCGTTAAAAATATATGATAACATAAATTATGGGAGAGTGCTGCAGGAGATCATAGCAGCATTCTTGCTAGGCTTTAAGCCTAAGGAAAAATAAATTCCAACTGGGCAACTGGAGGGATATGTGATCTGCTGATTCTCATAATCATTATACCAGATTACTTGTGCTTTGGACTCTCAGGCTGGAGGGGAATATGTTATCGGGCATGAAGGCAAGGGGCTTAGGAACACCAGGCCGTTGCAGAAACAGAAAGCTGCCTGCATATCTTGCTGCTTGTCCTTAAGATACTCCCAAGGGAATGACCTGGGACGGGCTGGTGTGCTTTGGGGGATGAAGAATCGAATCTTTGGATTCTGGCCTGCATGTCCCTGCAGGCATGAGTTTCTGCTATCGTAATTGCTTGTGATTCTTTACCCGCAAATAAGTATGTGGTGATCCGAGGGACCTCACCTCAGTCCTCAGGCTGATGGTCCCCTGTCCCATTGAATAATATAGATTACATTCTGTCTATTAATTCTGTCTGCCCCTTCAACAGGCTGCCTAGCTGGTCTTGGCAGCAGGAGAATAGAAAAGAATGTTTTAAAATTCACTATATGTGAAGTGAAATAACAGATTTATATTTATATATTAATGTATACTTCTATATATTTATATATATATTTTGTCCATATAACACATATATCTATTCATGATATTAAAATCTACTAGATATTTACTTCCTTCTTCTGTTGAAACATTAATTTTCTGAAAAGTGTGTGTTAAATTCTTTATCTATATGATATCTTACTACTTTTATTCAATTTTTTCAATTGCTTTTATTCAAATTTCAATTGAAATTTTATTTCAAATTTTATTCCATTTACTTTTTCTCTCTTTTTTGTTATTCAATAGACAAATGTTTGAAATTTATACATAGTGTTTTTATTTTTAGCTGGTTATATTTCACATTTAAAAATTAATGCTTATTGTTTTCCATACCATTTTCTTAATCATATTAATATTTATGTCTTTCCTCAAATAAGCAAGAACTTTCCCTCATAATAACCTCCCTTTTTCTCCTTTTTGCTACGTCTACCCCAAACGTTCATTCTAAAGTTTAAATTCTGTATTATTACAGTTGAGATCTTTTTATATTTTTAAAACCAGTACTTTAACATCAATAAACATTCCAAATTAGTTATCCAACATTCTTCACTATATCTAATGCTCCTTTTAGGAGTACATTTTCTAAATACATTCAAAGAGGGTATTTGTGCATAAATTTTAATCTAAGTATGTCCCTCAGAATGTAATTAACACTTGCTTTTTAATGGTTATTTTTCTGGATATAAAATTCTAGGTTTCAAGTTATTTTGCTTCACTATTTTGAAAATATTCCAATATCTCTGGTTTTTATTACTGTTTAGGAATCTGAATTCAGTAAGATTATTGCTTTCTAGGAAATTCTTTCTTTGGAATTAATGTCCATATTTTCCCATAATGTCCTGATGGTATTTTCTTATCTTTTTGTTTTCTTATGTATCTTGTTTTATGCCTATGAACACTTTAAAGCTGATATCTTAAAATTTTTTCCATTTTATGACATTTTCAGTTAGAATTTCTTCAATTATTTCCCAGGTTTCAGTATTTTTTTTCTTTCATTCAGTAGCTCTGGTTATACATATCGGCATTTCTAATTCTAGTTTCTTTTTTAACTCTTCCATTTTCTTGCAATTTAATTTATTTCTAATCCATTTTTGGTAAATTCCTTGACTTGATTTTTCAGCTCACACATTTTGCCATTTGGCTGCATCTATCTGACTATTAAAACTATCTATTGAGTTCTTTATTTTAATAATTATTTTTGTTTTAATACCCAGATCTCTGCTTGTATCATCTTTAAAAGTTACCTAAAGCTATTTTATGTTTTTCTTCAAGGCTATTATCTGTTTTAAATTTCTCTCTTTTCTACACCATTAACTCTGCTTCCTCTGTGGTAGGTTGTCCAGGGTGCTCTCCTACTTTTGTAATCTGTGCAATCTTGAGATGTCTCATTATTGTACTTTATGATTTCATGCTACCCTGGACGTATTAGCTATATGCTTTGTGATACAAAATGTTGGGATATGGGTAAGAAGCAGAACCTAAGCTTTGGACTCATCCCTTCTATGAGAGTTAAGGAAATAAATGGAGATGGAGGACCTCAAGACAAAGATCTACTGTTGTTAAAATGTGTTTTTACCTCTTCCCTTTTACACCTCACCTCATAGCTGAGTTCCATGGGGATCTTCCCAGTTCTTCTGCTACAGCTGCTGGTACTTCCAAGTTCTTCTACTGGTTGTAATTATCTAGTACATGGTGCAGGATGAGCATTTGGAGGAGGAGGAGGCACTCAGAGGCTGGCCACTGCACATGTTCTTAATATCATCCCCCCTCTACCCAGCTGGCTTTCAGGAGTGGTCCGATGTGCGTTTAACAATTCTGGACTAGCACAACCACCTGCTCTATAGTTGAATGGGACTAGCAGCATCCAGATACTAAGAGGCAGAGAAAAGGTTACAACCAGCAAGCTCTTTCCCAGCTTATCTTCCGCTCTTAACACCTAGCTGCTTTCTGTTATATGTTATTATTGCCACTAGTACACTGGAACCTACCTTACTTCTATGTTCCTTGAGGATTTTTACACTAGCCTATGACTTACATGTTAATGACTGCTTCATGTAAATATTTTTGAAAAGTCTTGTTGAGAATTTAGTATGTTTGCACCCTCTCTTAGTTTTATAATCTATGAACAAAAACTTTCTTAATTTTCCAGGGAGAATGACAAAAGAAGAAAGATTAACATCATTTGTGGGATTTTTTCCAAACACACACACACAAATGCACACACAATTCTATTATCCTCACTATTACGGTTGGCAATTGTACTGGTAAGCTTAAGTTGTGAACTTCGAGTGTTTTGCCATAAGAAAATCACTAATAAACTCTGCTTTGGACAAATGGAATCCCTAGACCATTTCCTTTTAAAATGTTATAAATAACATTATTCAATTTAAATTAAGGGCTACATATTTAATAGCTTTAATTATTTTTGAAGTATCTAACTATAATTGTTAATTTTTAATGGACATTTCAGTCTTTTAATCAAGATTTCTATTATTTTAACATACAATATAAAGTGTTCATTCTATATCCTTAATAGTGCCCTTTGAAATTGTTGTCTTTGAATAATCAAAAAAGTTTTATCACAGCAAAATGTATCATATTTCATAAAAAATCAGACTTAATTGGAGAATAAGATACCCTAAGACAACCCTTTGCTTGACTAGGATGCCATTGTTGTTTTAACCCCAATGTAGTTGAGGTTTTGAATTTCTTGACTTTTGAAAAGCTTTACAAATATATATTGAATTTTAAATTCTATCCTTACATGTGTTTAAAGGTGCTCCATTTTAATATACAAACTATATCTTCTGCTAGCTTATGAAAATATGTTTATGTTCATATAAATGATAGTAGCAGAATTTTTACCAAAAAAATAAAGGATTCTTTTCTTGGATTTACAAATTACCATTTTTTATGACTTTGTTAAAATTTTTCGCAATTAATTTAAATAGTAATAAATAGGTGGAATTGAAAAGAGAATTGACCTCTCTGATACTTAGAAAGAGATTTATTACATCTTGTGGATGTAGCTTAGTTTTGACTGTTCTCTCAATGGGAGGGAAAATAAAAAACAAGAATTATCTTCTCTCACAGAGATGTGCTGGATGAAATGTGCTAAGAGATGTTGTAAAGAATGTGAAGGATTAAAAATAATGCTGGGCTGTGAGTCTTTTCTTCCTAATTTTGTTTATTCTTCTTGAATTATGCTTGATATTATTTAGACATCAAGTTTTCTGACAAGTTCTACACAAGGTAAAATGTATTTTACACACACACACACAATAGGGAAAAGAGGCAGTGGAAACATCACTCAGGGATAATATTCTAAACTTGTTTTTGCGAGATTTGGGGGCTTTGTAGAAAGAGCTTTCTAGAAAGCTCTTTGTGATGTATTAATTAACTGAAAACAGGAACGTCTCGTGTCCAAACAGTGCATATATTGCAAGGTGCCATGTGCTGGGAGCGCCTAAGTAGGCAATTGCGTTGTGAAACCACAATGAAAAGACTCAGGCAGAAAACAGCTTTCTGAAAATTGTACCTTTTGATGTGTCTGCGACATGAAATTGATGGAGTTAGGTGGAATAATGACTTTAAACATTAATCCTTCCTCTCCTCAGACAGGCAGTATCTTGAGGTGCTCATTAGGTCTCATATGGAAAGAGGATTTAGCAAATTCCATTTTTTCACCTTTCACAAAACTGCTAAGTATTTTTGATATATATGATTACTCTGCTTGGGAGTTATCCAGAGCCGGTAAATCTGGGAAGAAGCTGGTCAGAGTCACTCCGCTTGCACTCCAGGAGAATCTGTACTGTGAGGTACTGCGCAGCACCCGGTACACACTGACTCCGCTCTGACCGAGCCTACTGCATTAATTCAATTTCAAAGCGAGGCTACGAGGTTTGATCCACCAGCCTTTTCTTCACTACCTTGCAGCCAAAAGCTTTCTTTTATAATGGCTGTGACTCTAGGCTCCTGGGGTGCTTCTGATGTCATGGCTTTCAGAGGAACACCACCATAAATGTTGTAATGCAAAGTACAAAGACAATGCTTTCAACTTGTGTGCATATAGATTAGTGGTTGCCAAGAGTTTTCAGATCAGCCTTCAGGAAAATTGGCTATTTGTTTATTTTTAATGTTTTCCCAGGGAATTAGATTTTGCTTTTTATTTGTAACATTTACGAGAAAGGAATACAGGTGCTAATGATCTTTCCTGATCCAATAAAGATTGCATAGCTGTTAAGTGAGTCAACATGCCATCAAAACCTCGATAATAAACTGAATGGTTGATCCTCATGATTTTCCTTGTACTTTGGTTTAACTAACATTAGAATGGGTGTTTGAATAAGAAAACCACTTTTGTATGTGTCTGTGTGTCTCTCTTACTCTGTGTCTCTTTGTGTGTGCATACACACTTACGCATAATTCTCTAAAAAGGGATCATCACGCATCACCATCTAGCAACTTAAAATTAAAAACAGCCAAGGAGACCAGGAATTGATTTCATGTTAAAAGGTATGAAACCAGGTAGAAAGAGCTAAAGGGAAGGCTTTGAAAAGCTGGCTATCAAAATTTAAAATATAAAGGCTTTATTATGGACTAGTTTTTATATTGTTGTCTGTGCTTCCAAAACAGTAGTGGAATTTTCCCAGTCTCAGGCCTTTAAAGTGATCCTCCCCAGATACAGTTTGGGAGCAGAAGTTTCCGACGTAGTCTTCCTGTGAAGAATTGGCCTATCTGACCTAATTGTGGGGTCTTTCTCTCTCTTTTTCTCTCTGCCTTCTACCACTTGGAGAAAAGCTGCGTGGGAAGCAAAAATTCCTCTTCTCACTATGTTTTGCACATTGTCAGAATTTATTAACACAGTATTTTCAGAAGAGTGACAGGGTTATTAGACATTTCATGGCAGAAACTCAAAAACTATTCTGCATCCTGTTTGGTCAAAACTTGTAAAATTTTCAAGAACCACAGAAGCAAAAGTGGTCTTCCAATGAATATATTAAAGACAGACGTGCCAAGATGCTAGAAGTTGAGATTGGGAGAGAAAAACGGACAGTCAAGTATATAAAGTCATATTATGCTTTAGCATGTGTGGAATAGATGCTATTGTAATTTATGATAAACAAAGGCTCACAAAAATATATGAACACCTTCATTTAGAAGGCCTAACCTATGGACACCCCATATGGAAGACGATTTGTGTCTATACCATGCCAGAAAAATCAGTTAAATATTTTAAAAATAATGAAAATAATTTTTCACAATGCAGTCAGTAAATTGATAGATTTTTTTTCCCTTTGGTTTGCAAAACACTGGTCTAACTTTGTTTTTCTAATTTTGACTGATCGTTTCATTGAACCGATTTCATTGACATGCATAATGTTCAGCAACATGAATACAAAAGTGAATCATTTATTGCCACACTTGTAAGAGAAGTTCAAGAGTTTTTACAATCTAAACAAGAGTCATTGTGCTTCTTCAACTGAAAGAGTATAGCTTAAGTTTACAGTTCAGTTTTTGTTTTGTTTTCATTAGGTTGCTGTGTGCTCACAGTGAAACTTCTTTTATCTTCTATTCTCTGGTTTAAATTTGTTGTTTTTTTAAAAAAAATATTTATGAAAAAATCTGAAGAATAATAAGACAAGTTTAAAATAAATAAAACACAGATGACTGTTCAGCTTGATTGCAAAAAGAGGAAATACTTGTTATGTAGGTGTATATTTGCATCCATGTTTACATATTTGCTGAGGTATCATTAATTCATTAAATATTTAATAAGTACCTATTTGTCTTGACCACAAGGTCTGGCCATTGTGACAGATACCAGGAATGCAAAGATGAATATGACTTAATCTCTATCATCAAGAAGTATGAGACAAACAGAAGGAGGAAGATAGAAAAGATATTTGTGGAAAGGAGTCATGACTCTATGACACCAGTGTGAGTACATTAAAGTGAGGTACAAGCGAGGATATGGCCAAATCCACCAGGGCTGGTGAGGGATAGAGATGGTCAAAGAAGCTTCAGTGATGGGGGATTTGGTTTGTCCATTTTTGAGTTGAAATCTACTGAAATGTATGGACAGGTCAAGAGAAGGGCACACCAGAGAAAGTCAAGTTACTTTTACCATTATGGTCTACAGAATAAGAACACCCTTTCAGCTATAGGATGAGAGAGTAAGAGAAACATAGATGTAAAATCCCAATTCATATAGAATGATTGTTAGCTTATGGCTGCAGCCAAGACCAATCGTATGACTAAACTATAAAATAGTTAATTTTTGGGGGGTATCTAAACTACAGCTACGCTAGTTATCCTCACCACGTATACCAAGTACCCAGAATTTCACACCACCAACAGTGTTGTACTCTGTCACTCCCCTTCAGAACTGCTTGTGTTTTGGTTCTCATCTCAGCCCATCTCTTCTACTTTGTGCTCCATTGCTTCTCACTTAGTTGTTGATGAAAAGCAATCCGATAAGCTAAATCTTACTAAGGTTTAATTACTTAACAGCTTGATTATTAAATCTCTAAGGGTATTTGGATTTTGAATAGAGGACTCTTGGATGTTAAAAGTCTTCATTCAATAGACTTAATTAGTTGATTTTTTAGTGGAGGAAAACATTTTGTTGAGGCACAGAAGGCGAAAGAGGAGTATTCCAGAAATACTTGATATTTTTGAAGAACAACAAGCTCAAGTAGAAACAGTCTTATACTTGGAGTTAAAATCTCATATGTGCCAACCATCTAAATTGTTACCTTGGGCAAATCACTTTTTGTCTTTGAGTCTCAGTTTTCTCATCTTTAAAAAAGTAGAAATAATAATATTTGTGCTACCAGGGGTTGCTAGGATCAAATGAGAAGTAGGTAGAAATGTTTTATAAAGTATAAATGCACATTATTTTTAGCTCATTCAGAAAAATTTAGGTTTACATGCGTTAAAACCATTTTTTATTGGGGCTGGCCCCGTGGCCGAGTGGTTAAGTTCGCGCGCTCCGCTGCAGGCGGCCCATTGTTTCGTTGGTTCGAATACTGGGCGCAGACATGACACTGCTCATCAAACCACGCTGAGGCGGCGTCCCACATACCACAACTAGAAGGACCCACAACGAAGAATATACAACTATGTACCGGGGGGGGGGGGGCTTTGGGGAGAAAAAGGAAAAAATAAAATCTTTAAAAATAAAAATAAAAAACAAACAAAAAACCATTTTTTATTCTTAAGTTTTTCTTAATTCAATCAAGTAACTGTAAGGACAACCACTAGAGAGATGGCTGAACTTGTATTTAATGAAGTTTATCTTGTGAGTGTATGTATATATATATATATATATATATATATATAGTTTCATCTTAAAGTTCTTTTTTTTTTTTAAAGATTGTCACCTGAGCTAACATCTGTTGCCAATTCTCTTCTCTTTTTTTTTGTCTTCTTCTTCTTCTCCTCAAATCCCCCAGTACATAGTTGTAGATTCTAGTTGAGAGAGCCTTTGGTTGTGCTGTGTGGAATGCTGCCTCAGCATGGCCCGATGAGCAGTGCCATGTCCAACCCCTGGATGTGAACCAGTGAAACCCTGGGCCACCGAAGCAGAATGCAGGAACTTCACCATTAGGGCACAAGGCAGCCCCTTAAACCTTTTTAAAGAACATCAATAAAACATGGAAAAAGGAACCTAAGCAAGAACAAATTACGAAAGGAAAATTTGGTATGGTTCTGAGAGTGGTTCTAAAAAGAATAAGGATACAAATTAACTGAAAAGTATAAAAATACCAAAAGAAACCAAATGAGAATTTAAGGTATTTACAGAATCGAGAGATTGGGATAGATGTAGATATATTACTTAGGATACATAACAATAAAAGTGTTTATTTAAGTCCTGTTTTCAAAGGTGGGAGGAAAAGATACAGCATCAATATACTATTATAGGTCAAATAAAGTGATATGATCTATTTGGCAATTTGGAAGTACATATCAAAATTTAACAGGTATATGTGACACCATAGTTTATTTTTTATTTTTTATGCAAGTATGTGAGTACACAAGGGCACATTTATGTTTAATAGTGATATTTAGAGACAACTTAATATCTACCTGTAGAGAAATGTTTAAAACAATCTCAAAACTGAAAAGGAGAGAGTGAGTCAGCTAAAGTGCGAAGCCCATGAAAGGAGAGTGAGGGTAGAAGAGCAGCTGCCTCACCCAAGAGCTGGTGGTTTCCAGGCAGAGGAGCACGCTGTGAAAGCACTGAAGGTGTATGCAATTGGAGAATCTCCAAAAATAAGGTTTAGGAAATCATGGAAAATGGGAGATAAAACAAGAGAAAACTGGGTCCATGTTTTCATTTACGTAAAAGGGGATTTGTGGATTCTAGACTCAATAAGCATGAGTATAAGGTCTATCCCACAAAATTATATCACGGATTTTCAGGTATGTGTGCTGTTAACATTTCAATGTTACTAAGACGTATTTGATCAAACTAATGTTATTTATTTTCTTGATCGATTTGTTACACTGGTGGGTCAAAGAAATGCCACGCGTATCTTATGCTTTCATTCAAGTAAGGCATTTGGCAAAATCTCTGAGCTTCCTTGGGATCAGCAGAGGAGTAGGGTCTTAGCAATCACCTAGTAAACTTCTTTGGATTGTGAATGTAGGACACAGAGAAAGGATCGCTGCTACTAGAATCAGCAGAACGTGAGCAACGGACAGAAAACAGGCAGTGAGCAGAGTGCCTAGACATTGGAGTCAAACCTGAATATGAACCCAGGTCCAGGAATGTCCTCCCTATTTGATCTTTGGTCAACTGGGTAGGTGTTTAATCTCTTCAAGTCTCAAGTTTTTCTTATGTCATTTGACAATTAAAATGATGCCTACCTTAAGGTGGTTGGGAGAATGAAATAGGAACTAAATGAAAGGTGCTTAGTAAAAATGCAAGCATCAAGTATTAAAATAAATACACAGAAGGTGTAATTAATCAGAAGCATTTAGGCAGAAAGTAAAGGAGAGGCATTTTTTGAGCATCAGCAATAGTAGCAGTAGAGAGAGAAAACATTTGAGTTACCATGATATCTCATCCTGCTGTAAGGAGGAAAGGAAGTTCTTCCCCAAGAAGGATGATAAGCACAAAGTGTTCTCCTATTGGGCTAAGAAATATTGTAGTTGAGATACTAAAGCTACTAAAGCTATTGAATATCTGTAGAATCTCCTTTTTAAGAGGTGGGCTGTGTAACTTCTCAGAGAGTTTTCCATTTAGCATTTTCTTCAGGTACACTTAAAATAAATCTTCAATATCTAAGATAAGTTGAGAATGTGTATTCCTTGTCTTCTAAAGAATCTAACATAATTACTGAATGAAAACTCAAAAAGATGAATTGTTCCAAACTAACGAAATAAATAAAAAGGGCTAAATGTAATGCTGCCACATCTTTAAGCAGGTACTTAAGTTTTTGTGCTTGCTTTTTTTACTCTGTAGATAATATTTGGGCTATAGTGACTTGAAATAATATAATCAAGATAAAATGCTTAATGTGGTTCTTGGCTGATAATGAACAATCCAGAAAATATTGTTATCATTATTATCAGATGAGGAAATTAGTAAACACCTAGTATTTGGAAAAGATAGGAATGATTCATTAAAAAAACCTAAATATTATACTCGAAGGCAAGTGCTGTATGATCCAAGAGGTTGAAAACACCATGAAACAGATAATGGGATCTTATGTTGCATTCAATAGAAGTATTGTGTTTTCACAAAGAGAAATCATTGTTTGACTTTACACAGATATGATAGCACCTGGAAGATTTAGTTCTGGGGGTAATATTTTAAGAAAGACTTGAACAAACTATAGAGATGGTGAAGAAGCTGGAGCAATTGATAATTTTTGATTTGGAAAAGAGAAATATCTACAGATGTTAATCTTCAAAACCTAAAATGTTTGCATGCTTGAAATGAGTAATAGATTAGAATTCAGGGGAGAAATTTAGAGGCATCAGATTTTGAGCAAATATATGGACAAATATTAACAAGTAGATCTTCATTTTTGACCAGCTTTTAGTGATCTTCAGTTTGTACTACGTGAGGGGAGACAAAGACACAACATGCTTACCAGCAGGCTCCCATCCAGGAACCATGGCGCTATTCTCAGCCCAGGGCCCTTCCTCCCTGGGCTGATAGGTATCCTTTAATCTATAATCCTGATAGAATCCTTCACATTGCATTTTAGACAGCCACTGGCAATCAATTAGCGTGCCATTCCTGTCTAGATGATCTCTAAGTTCCTACAAATTTTAATACCTCATGATGTTAACGTTAGAACTATATTTTATCACCTAGTATACAGGGCATTATGTCCACCATTTACTTATATAAAAGTAAATGGAGTAGAATTTTCAACCAACCTTGTAATGTCTATTTCTAAGAACTAATGATGTTGAAATAATCCTCAAATCTCAACAGTATCACCAGATGGTATGTTTTTTAGACAAGACAAATTCATAACAATGTATTTTTACGTTTTGCAATACACCATAAAGCCTAATAATAAGATCTGAATTCTGCAAATACTAGACAAATCTGCAAGGATAACATTCTTCTCTCCTAGCGAACATCCTGTGAATTCATAAATATTTACATATTACAAGTTATAATTATGTAGCACTGGGGAAAAGGAAAAATGTAGCTGTATATTTATATCTACAAGAATATAAAAGAACATTCATAAATTACAAATGTGCATTGTTCTAAGAGTGGTACCCACTGAGCTTTTGTATCTTGAGGCCAGAACATAAGACAAGTCACTACATCAGTGGAATAAAAAATTATACTTGTAAGTTTGAATGACTATTGATTGCTTATTATAGTTTCTATTAATAGTTATAAATGATTATGTATGAGCACATCAGTGTAGGTATTTGATAATGTAGACGGGAAAGTTTGTATTGCTACGGGGATAATCCTCCTTAAGAAACTGACAAGCATGATTATAAAAACTACTGCAAAGTATGTATTTGCTTTAAAACAATTACCTAAAATAGTACAGTTAAATGCTATCTTGTTATTGCTTTTCATATTAGTTGACTTTTCATACTAAATTCTATATCAGATTAATCGGGACACCAATAAATGTCTGCTAAATAAAATAGGATTTAACTTTAGAAATCTGTTATGCATATGTTAGTTTTGAATTATCCCAAAGCTTTAAAAAATGAAAAATGTTTCCCACACTTTTTCATTATGTTTTCCAAAGAAATTGTCATCGTTAACATTCATTTTTATTATTTTCATATTCTCCTTTGCTTATTACTTCTTCTACAAAATATTCCAACAGTTTAATTACTTTACAAATACATTTGTATGCATATCTCTTCAGGTACATTTATATATTAGGGTAAATTCAGCTCTTAAATAGTCTAATCTCTGAGGTTGACAGCCCTTATGTGGCAGTGACCTGCAGTCATCTGATCAAATTTTGGGTTACTTACTAGCTATAATCAAATATATTCTCATCTCTTATTTGAACAAATCATACAGAAATTGAATACAATTTTTTATGAACACTAGCAATATGTTCACTTCTCTGATAATTTTGACATTAAAATTCCATCTTAATAATCCCATCCTTCAGGCTTTGCAGACTCTTAAGGTATTAAAGCAAAAATTATCCTAAGCAGTTAGATTATAATGTATTTAAAGATTAGACATTTCATGTTGAATATTAACTGCTCCACTTCCCAGGGAAAGAAAACTATGCTGATTCTCTTCTTCTATAATTTCTACATTTCAAAGGCGAGCTATCCAAGTTTCAAACCACATTACAGGAAAATATACTTTAAAATGGACTTGAATGCTACATAGAGTTTCAAAGGTATATGCAATGGCATATGTAGAAAAATTAGAAATATTTAAGCAATATTATTTAATTTTATTTCAAAATAACATGCTATGGAGATATTAAAAATTTAACTGCAATGAATGCTTTACAGATAGTAAAATAGTTAACTCCTCTTGAAAAAAGTGAATAGGCACCCTGTTAACCCTGGGTAATAAGTAAAATATTTATTGAGTATACCCTTTATTATGTGGAATGAGAGAAATTAAAGACAAATGTGAATTAGCAGATGAGAAAATGACCTATTTTATTGTTTCTCAGGCTTAAAGGGACAATGAGATATCATCTACTATATTTTTCTATTTCTGGAAAGTCTACATGTAACCTGTTCATGAAGATGAAAGCCTGTCCTGTTTAAATTTCTCCAAAGAACAAAATTTTGAGCCCATTCATACATTCCAAAAATAATATCAAAAAAATAATTTTTTTCTAAATCTTGTTTTGTTATTATGGTTATGTTTCTATAAGATATGATCCTTCAGTATGATGAAACTTTATATGTAATTTAAAGAAAAAAGGTGTTTTAGACTGAATGTTTTTGCCCCACCCCCAAAATTCATATGTTGAAACCTAATCCCCTGACATGATGGTATTTGAAGGTGGAGCCTTTGAGATATGATTACGTAATGAGGGTGGAGCCTTCATGAATGGGATTAGTGCCCTTACAGAAGAGGTTCCAGAGAGCTCACCCCTTCCACCATGTAAGGACACAGCAAGAATGTGCCATCTATGAACCAGGAAGTGGGCCCTCACCGGACTCTGAATCTGCTGGAGCCTTGATCTCAGACAGCATGCAGAATGTGAGAAATGTATTTCTTTTGATTACAGGCCACCTAGTCTATGGTATTCTGTCGTGGCAGCTCAAACAACAGACTAAGAGAGTAGGCTTGCAAATTAATAAAAAGCATGGTTCCAATAACCTAATCCTGCCTCTATCACACTGATCAAAGGAGAGGAATAAGAATGATAGCTTAAAAATAGATAGAAATATCTACAACATCTACCCTTTTGCACAGTATATGATAATGCCAATGTCTTATTTTGTACCCATTAGCAAATAACTTCTACTCACCAACCTCCATTTCCTATCCCCCCTAAAAAAAAGATAGGAATAATGATTCCGTATGTTTTTTGTGTATATTTACGTATGTGTGTGATGATTAGATAATATGAAGTTATTTGATTTTATATTAATTTGACTTTATTTTAACTGTTAATTGTATTGTCTTGTTTTGGGCTCCCCTGAAAGTAAATTCTAAGACTAGATAAAGAGTGCAGGTTGTTTATTTGGGAGATTATAACCAGAAGCACTTGCCTGAGAGGGAACGTGAGAGCATGAAGAGAGATGTTTTAGGTTTCTGCTATGTGTAGCAAATCATTCCAAAATTAGTGGCTTCCACAGACAACGATTTATTGTATCTCACAATTCTGCATGCTGACTCAGATCAGCTGCTTGGTTTTCAGTTTCACTTGGGACCTTTCCTGGTGCTGCAGTCAGTAGTGACTGGGGCTGGTATGGATATGGGGGGACTGGCTCTCTGTCCCTCTCTGTAACCTTAGGACCTCTTATTTTTTATGACACCTGTCTACACGGTCTCTCAATATGATGTTTCCAGCAGTTGTATATTCAGCCTTCTCAGATGGCATCTTAGAATTTCCAAAAGTGCTAAAGAAGGAGCAGATAAGTCATTGTAAGTTGTAGGCTTCGAACTACAGAGTGTCACTTTCATTATTAGAAAATGAGAGGAGACTATTCAAGGGTATGAACACTGGGAAGGTTGGTTCTTTGGGGGCTGTCTTTGGAGCCTAGTAGCTACGAGAAGAACGTCAATACATGTTAGGTAAATGAAGAGGTTTATGTGGGTGACTGGCTGAATGCTGCTGGAGATAGCTGGGATATGTATAGAAATACCTTAGAATTTCCTCACTTGAGAGGTGTGGAAGGCTGAGTTATCTACCAATTCCTATTTGGCATTGCTTAAGGGGTGCTTTTGCAGAAATAAACTTCCTGGCACCTCGGGTCTGCCAGATATGTAGGTGGAGAACATAGCCCATGCCAGAGAAACTCCTCTCAGAAAGAGTTGCAGGAACTTTCAGTAAGAAATTGACAGAAGGCACGGGAATACAGAGTCCTAAGGGGATATGGGATAATTGCATAAAACATATTTGTACAGTTTACAAATATAATGAAATGAACACTCAGCACAAGGCATAACCTTTATCAGTGTCTTAAAGTTCTTGTGTTTTTCTCCAGTCATATATCCTCCCCCATCCCCAACAGAATAGCCCCTATGTTATCTTTTATTTTAATCATTTTTTTGCCATAAAAAAATTGTTTCTCCAACAAAGTTTGTATCTGTAAAAATAGCATTGCTTAATTTTATCTATTTTTGGAATTTTTCTAAATGGAAGGATGCTGTCTATATCTTTCTGCAACTTGCCCGTTCATTGGACATTGTTTTCACATTCACATGTTTTCGCTTGAAACAGAAGTTCATTTTGCCCCCCTCTCTCCCTCTCTCTCTCCTTTTTTTTTTTTTTTTTGGTCTCTTTTGAACACATTTCTTTTTCATTCAACTTTACTTTTTAGAAGTTGCATAATCTGTATTTTAGTTATTAGTTATTTGACTGGCATACTTAACAAAGTTTCAGATTAATCAATCTCCATACATGGTTAAGTCAGGGTTCTCCAGAGAAACAAAACCAATAGGAGGAATACATGAGATATGTGAATATACATACATACATTTATTATATGTGTATGTGTAATATGTATGATATTTATACATGTATGTAAAGGTTTATTATTCGGAATTGGCTCATGTGATTACAAAGGCTGAGGAGTCCCAAGATCTGCAGTGGGCAATGTGGAGAACGAGGAAAACCAGTATTGTAAGTGCTGGTCTGAGTCCAAAGACCTGAGAAGCAAGAGAGCTGACGGTGTAGTTCCAGTCTAAATCCAAGTCCAAATGCAGGAGAAGACTGATGTCTCAGCTTAAAGACAATCAGGCAGAGAGCGCCAATTCAACCTTTTGTTCTTTTCGGGCCTTTAACAGATTGGGTGAGGCCCACCCACATTGAGAATGGCAATCTGCTGTACTCAGTCTACAAATTCAAATGTTAATCTCATTCAGAAGCACCTTCACAGACACAAGCAGAATAATGTTTAACCAAATATCTGGCACCTCATGGCCCCGTCAAGATGACCCATAAAATTAACTATCATAGTACTTTTTATTAAACGATATAAGGATCTTAGAATACTTTAAGTGGGATTATCCAACTCAAAAGCACATGTTACTCTTGTCCATAATTTATCTGTATCCTTCTTTTACCCTCAAATCAGATATTGTTATTATTATTTTAAGTGGTCAAGATTTGTTTAAGTTTACCTGTACATTTACCAATAGCACCATTCATTCCTTATTTCATCTGGATCATTTTTCTTTTGCCTGTGGTCCCTCTTTTAAAAATAACTTTAGTGAAATCCTCTTGGTGTTCAAGTCTTTTTTGTTTTATACTTTTATTACACACTTGTGTAATAAATGGCATATTATCTTGTGAAGTGTTTGTCACCTGGGTTGAAACTGAGTCCCTTCACCCAATATCACAGTATTTTCACAATGCCATTCTCTTGGGGATACTACTGACTCAAGACCACTTTAAATTCAGTGATTTACTTTATATTTTGCATACAGTAAATTATGAATTCAGAAAGCAACCTCCATAACGGCCAGTTTAAGATTATGAATTCTAAGGAAACAGTGTTTCTCTGCAACCCAGTGCCAAGTTTATCACAGGCAACTTCTAGCTGACTCTCTCTTCAAGGTTGGATTATTTTTCATTCAGCCTCTTTTTGGAAGTGTGACACTTTGAGTCCCAGATTTATTCTGGAACATTCTATTAGATTCCCTTCCTTAGTTGGTTCCTGATATAAAATCCCATTCTCTGTTCCCTGAGTAACCGTTGAGGTGGAAGCTAAGCTCTCCAGGCTTTGACAGAAGCCCTCAGGATGAAATCTAATGCTAGTACTTATTTATCATCTGGGATTCCTACATTCACTTCATATTTTAGCTCTGTAGGTTCCTTTCTGTTCTGTTAGCTCATAGATATATTTAAAAATCAAATTTGTGGTCATTATTCAAAAGTTTAGCTGTTTGAATGTGGGCGGGAGAATTAACCACCAAGGTCAAGTAAGAAAAATTGATGTTTCACTTATTTTATTGGAAAGAATTTGGCTACACAGGCTCTGGAGTAGAGAAGAGGCAAAAGAAGAATACTGAGGTAACGTGGAGACAAAAACTACAGGAAGGAGCTGCACGCCTCGGACCGGGGAACAAAGAGAAGACAGTGGAGTTATTAAAACTAAGAAATTTGGAAGAGTGGCCCCACAGATCTGAGACTCATGTTTCTAGGAAGGGAGGCTGCCTGGCTGGAAGCGTAGTCTCAAAAGCTCTAAATAAGGACACTAGGAAGTCAAAATCCCTAAGAGGATCTCTAAGGCAGGGGGCTGTAAGGAAACAATGCTGCATAGCTTGTTCTAGTTCATTAGAAACCCCAAGAAGACTCTCCACAAAGCCAAAATCAGAGTTCTGAGAAAGGAATGACAATGAGCTAGTGCTGGTTTTTGGGGGTTTTTTTTGGTTTTTTTTGAGGAAGATTAGCCCTGAGCTAACATCCACTGCCAATCCTCCTCTATTTTTGCTGAGGAAGCTTGGCCCTGAGCTAACATCCGTGCCCATCTTCCTCTACTTTATATGTGGGACGCCTGCCACAGCATGGCTTAATAAGTAGTACATAGGTCCACACCCAGGATCCAAACTGGCAAAACCCCAGACTGCTGAACCAGAGCACACAAACTTAACCGCTGCACCAGTGGGCCAGCCCCATGAGAGAGGCTGATAAACTGGGTCTGGGAATGTGAGGAGGAAAAAAATCTTGGAGTCTAGCACTAACTGTCACAGCCAACATAAAGAACAATGGCTGTCATCAATAACAGGAATAGGAAGCAACATAGAGAGAAGCACCCCTTCTCCATTGTCCAGGCTTCCAGCCCCTCTCTGGCACCCCTACTGAGAAAACCTAACAGGAGCCAATTGGGTTTGCAGAAATGGGTTTATAGAAGCTTAGGCTTAGGCTTAGTATACAGAAGTGTCAATTTGAAACTAGGAAATAATAACTTGATAAATAGCACAAAAAATATTGTTTCTATTTTGTTGGGAAAGGATATTTGTTGGTTGAATTTCCAGTCAATGTTTTCTAAGGATATGGCTAAATAAAGCAATTAGATGAGTTTACTGGGGAAAAAACAATTTTAATTGTACACCAATGAAATAATTTGGCCAAATAAGCATATAATTCATATATTTCCCAAGAATTTTAGCTTGTAGTTCTCCATGCTGCTGTTTCTCACTCCCACAATATGGTTTTCTGGCATCACCAACAAGGAGACAAATACAACCAGAAGGGAAGGCACCCACTCTGCAGGGCTGAGTCAGAGCATGCATGCTTCCTCCTCTTCCCCAAGGCATGCTCCACAGGATGTCCCCGCCTTCACGGGTAAAACCTGGGGAACGTGACCTCGTACTCTACTATTAGCTTGATCTCGTGTGTCTTGTTTATGATACAGGCCCACAGACTTTCTAGGAGATCTTGAGTAATGTCTCACACACTTGCCTTTCTTCTATTCTCTGCAAACATGTGCACCCCAACACAAAAGAAATTTACTTTTGTATCACTTCAAACCTTTTTTTGTTAAATAATAAGCCTCTATTGATGATATAAAGAAAGGAAATAATAAGATTTGTTGTTGTTGTTATTTGCAACTACATTTTTACTGTGATCAAGGATGCTGTCTCAGTGCTTCCCCAGGATGGTGTATTGACACCATTCCTTTTGGTGTCCAGTAAAGCTTAAGGACAAATATTTTCTGTAGCAGACAAAATGTTGCTTGATGTTCATAAGAATGCATCTCCACCAAGATGGGAACTATATTCTGTATCTTCTGTGTGTTGATCGGCACAGAGACGCTAAATTCAGGTGTAGCTTTAACTACCTACCAGGAAGAGTCATAAAGGTTTACGAACAAATTGAAATTTATGGAAACCAGTACACATCCTAGATGCTTACCAATTAAAGGAGTTTTATGGAATTGCAAATACATATAGTTGAAGCAAAAATTCATTTTATGCTCTAAACGATTAGTACCAGTGTAAACTTTTGGAGTTTTATTTATTTCAAGTTTAATGCAATACAAAAACTTTTTCTTATAAATGTGAAATCAATTAATTCAACATATATTCACAATGCAATCTATTTTAAACAGGTTTCACTAAATAGGATGTGACATTAAATATAAATTTATTTGAAGCAAAAAAATTCAAATTTAATGCATGATTAGACCTTCAGAAATTAAGTGTGTGTTATTATAAAGCTTCTTTATATCATGTCATGTGTCAGGAAATAAGCAATTACCCTTAAAATATTAGGGTGAGTTTTTAAACTCTCAGTATTTCTGTACACTGAGTCTCACAGAGGAAGAATTGTTGAAACTGTAACTATGTAAAGGGATGATCACCTTCTACTATAGGATCACTATTTGGATCTCTCCTAATAAACGTCAATATTTCTGAAGACACATTTCATATTTTATTATGTTGACTTTAACCAAGATGATTAAAATGCATTGTTTTCATGTTTATTTCATTTGCTATATATATTGTTTTAGGCCATTCTACAGTTCTTATTATGATTTTAATCAGTAAATGTTCGACATGATTTTAGGTCAATATTTAAGACAATGAAACTATTGTATTTTATACAACTTAAATTCTGTTCCTATGAGCTCTGACTTGATCTGGGCCCCATCAAAGTTTGGGAAATTACTTTCAAATATAATATTTTAACATAACTTCTGATTTATTAGTAAATCTACAACAAATAGCTTTGCAACCAATTTTATCACTATAACTAATCTTCAAAAGTTAATGTTCTGGAGGCTGGTCCAGTGGCATAATGGTTGGGATTGCATGCTCCACTTCAGCAGCCCAGGGTTCACCAGATCAGATGCTGGGCATGGACCTACACACTGCTCATCAAGCCATGCTGTGGTGGCATCCCACATGCAAGGTAGAGGAAGACTGGCACAGATGTTAGCTCAGGGACAATCTTCCTCACTGAGAAAAAAAGTTAAAATTCCAATTTTAAGGTTAGGAAGATGAATTTTGTTATTTGTATCAACTTTCCTTTTGCCATCTATAAAAATCAAACATAGTAATTCAACTCAATTTATGTTTCCTTATTTGCCTGAAAACCCTTCTTCATTCATTCTATTTTAGAATGGTTGCTTTGTGCGTTCTTTTAAATCCTTGAGCACAAAATATCATCTACCAGGATTTCTTTATTCCTTCCTTCCTTCATTCATATTTATTCTTTCTTTCTATAGATTCATTTTCCTACTGTGAGAGATTTTTTTTTCCTATTTTACTGTTTAGATGTACTTCTTTAAATAATTGTTTGAAAACTAGTGGATCAGTTCAGAAGCATCTGATATTGACTCATTCATCACTTAGTGCAAATGGCTTCATCATTTTTGTCTCTATCCTGAGGAAAGAAGTCTTTCTTATTCTAGCCTGTTGAGAGGCTTGGGATGTGGGTCAGATGGATAACTAGACTCCTTATTTATTCCTTTCACCAAAAATAAGTACCTTTTTGTACTTGACAGCGGTGCCTGATGATGTGGTATATGATGTTTGGTTAACTCCATCAAGAGTTTGTAACATATGTAGAATATGTCTTTCCTCCTGTGCAAGTAGGAGGCATTTCCCACTTGTCTTCTACCTATCTATTGTCCAGACAATGCAGGGGTTATGCTTGCAGGTGGGTGTAATTGAAAGAGCTAGAATGGTTTTTCTGTAAAGATTTACTGGGTCGCTTTCCCAGGGCAGAAGTTTAGTAGCCCCTGTAGCTTTATGACTCAG